>NW_009618743.1:0-46280 GCF_000690535.1 Cariama cristata | reverse complement strand
TATATAAAATGTCTATAATTAATATAAATAGAGTTTTTAAAATATATTTTATAAATATACTAACTCCTAGTTACAAAACACTGCCTGCAGATCAAATATCTAATTCAAAAGTAAAACTGTTCCTTTTAAAAGTGTAGTATGGCAAACGTCATGGGAATCAAGTTCACCAAAAGCCTGCGTAGGCTTTGTAAATTATTACAAAACAAGGTTTAACGAGGTTCGCTGCTTTTGTTTCAGACTAAGAAAGGCCTTGTGTGCCTCTCAGCTTGTTTTCTCCTTGGAGCTGCAAAGCATATCAGCTGGCCTAACGTAGGACATCACCAGCCTTGCCAAACATTGTCCTGTTCGTATCATGAGACCATCGTATCATGAGACCGTCATAACTACAGAAACAAGCTTGTTTGCTTGTTTTTGAGGTAGTCTGAAATGTGACAAGCTGCTCACCCACAGAGCATCAAATGATCAAAGGAATAGTGGAACTCTCTATTTTTCACACAGCATTTTGAGTAGGTTACAAAGCAAAATACAAGAGATTCCTACAATTAGCTTTTCCCCTCACATACATGCAAACTGCTGATTTAAAAGTGAGTGAATCAGCTAAGAAATTGGCAGAAAGCATCATGTAGCAGTGCTGCAGGTTTGGTTGGTTGTTTTTGTGGGGTTTTTTTGTTTTTTTTTTTTTGTTTTTTTTTTTTTTTTTTTGTGTTTTTTTTTTTTTTTCCTCGGAAGACCATAGCTAAACCTGTATGCAGTACACAGGATTTACAATATAATCTCCTTACAAGAGGTATATCTGTTGAAGAAGTTGTAGCTATACCTCCCTTGATATTTGCATTTATGGATTTCCCCCACCACCACCATCATACACATTTGAGATGTACCACATTCAGCTGCTGGCTGTAGTTCCAAGATCTAGGAAGTAGGGGATGTATGTGTAAACAAAGAGGGAAAGGAAGGAGGAAGGGGCAGGAAAGAGTAGATAATTTACATTTACGTTTTAAAAAGGATTTAACCTTCCATTTGGATCCTCCCTCATGCTGTTGCTGAAGAGGCCAAAATAATTACATGAAATGTTTAAATAGAAGCCTAGAAATGTCAAATCAAAGATAAGTTTTTCTGGTCAATTTTTTACCACATTTGCTCTCATGTGGTCAAGTAACGGCTTACTGATAAACTGGTCAATTGTCCTTCTGGGGTTTTTTACGTATTATCACCCATAATCCTCACATCCTTTCAAGCTGATTTTCCTCTTTGAGCACATTTACTGCCTTTTTTTCTCTTGGGTAGCATCCAGCCAAAAAACCCTCCAAAACTGTTGAGCACTGGCTAAGCCAAAGAGGGTATCACTTACATCCTGCTCCAGTAATACTGCTAATAAATCTTTCCCTCAGGTATGACGAGTAGACCCAGGAATAAAATTACAAATCTCAGCCCTTTCTTCTCGTCTCTCAAGTGTGCAGACATTTGTGCTTCGGTTTTCATCTCCATACTCCACAGAGTACTTTAAAAGGGCAGTATTTGGCATCCTCCTTTCCCGGAGAAGTCAACTAAGACTTGGAAAAATGAAGCGACTTACCCAGGGGCCCAGGGAAGGATCCAAAAAGAACACTTGAGGTTTTACAAACACATGACGGAACATTTCCTTGCTCCAAAAGAACTTATCAAGTAAGGAGAAGATGTGAGAGCATGAACTGGAGAAAAGGAGGGGAGGGGAGGGGAAAGACAGCCCAAGGTCACTTCAGAATGCTCTCCTGGACATTCGTTTAAGTCCTGAACCTTCTGTTGAGGTCTTTTCACTTGTCTGCTAGGATCAAGATTTAATTTTCTTTATGCTTTTTGCTCCCATCTATTTAATCTATCCCTTTCCCTTTACTTGTTTAACTTTTGCACTGGAAAAAAAAAAATCATGAAATTGCTGCACGTCTTTGACAAACAACAGGAAGGAGGATCACAAACAGAAGTTGAATATTTATTCTCATTTTTGCCTCCACGTTTCTAGCGTCTAGGTGCTCTGTTCATCGCAGGAGACAAAACACACCTCTGGCACAGCTTCACCGACTCTTGAGTTCAACCTGCGCTCTGCATCCTATTAGAAGCTCAAATGAAATAAAAATAAGTGTTCCTTCACACTATGCTTCCTTTTAAATCTGTTTGTAGTAGGCACAGACCAGTGACAACTGTCCCGATGAGCTTCATCCCACAAGGCACGTATTTGGGAGGACTGCCGGGAAGTAGTCAAAAGAGGTCACATTAGGTAACGGTACTTCAAGTACAGAACTTTACTTTTTTTCGCTCTTCCAGCTTGCAGAACTAACTCCAACACGGTGAAATTTCAAAATTTTAACTGACATTTTCCCTGAGAAATAAACATTTGTATATTTCTACATGGAGATAAATGAAGCGGTGATTTTCAGAAAGCATTTTCTGGAAATCTGTTAAAAACTTTTTTTTTTTTTTAAGAAGGCCATATCATGAGCACCAGAACTGAAGAACATGTAATTACTAGTTACTTCTGAAAGCCATTGTTGTAACACCTACTGGTAACTGCCATCCTCTTCCCTAAAAATGATGCCCTGTTTTTTTCTTTTTTGAAACGTAAGACAGAACAACTAAACTGAGCACAAAAAAAACATGTTTAGTGTCTTAACAGCAAAAACTGCATTTCCAAGATTTGACAATAGTCCAAACATTCTACTTTTAGTAGAGTTAAATACTAAGAAGTGTAAACAGATTGCCGCAAAATAAACAAATGTGACAAGAGGAAAACACCGAATACATTATGACTTTCTTTAAATACTTAAGACTTGTTTTCCAGGAAGCACCATCTTTTCTCACTGAGCAAAATAAGGAAAAAACAGTCTCAGTGGAAGTTTCCACTCTCCTGGCCATCATCCTGATCATCTGTTCCGAATACACACAAGGCCAAAATTTCCTGTTTTCAAACTATTGTCACCATTTTCTAGTCTTGTGCTGTCGATTCTAACTTTAGCTTGTTAAATAAACAAAAGAAAACACTGAAAATACAGCAGAACAATACTTCCACACAGATTTACTGTGAGCACTGTTTCATAACTGATGTTTCAGCATGTGAATTAGTCTCCCAGTGTTACACTGCTAACTAAAGTGTCAAAAAAGGCACAAGACACAATTCAGACAAAGTAGCATTAACTGCTGCTTTATTTTGTGAATCTAAAACTAACTGAATAGTTTCATAGTCCTTCCCACTTTGCATGGGGGTTCTTCCCCCCCCCGCCCCTTATGTTTTTTTTTTTTAAAGCTTCATGGCTGTTTCCAGTGTAATTGTAGAGCCAGGTCTGTATCATCTAATTCACATTAAACTGATCCTTATTATGACTGGTAGCATCAGTTACTTCAATAAATACTTCGTTTTCTGCAGTATGTCAGAAATTTTCTAATGGCAAGCACAAATTTCTCTCTGCCATACTCCCGCACACCGGAGAATTACCATCATCTCTTCACCCAAGGAGAATGGATTCAGAGAGCTATACAGAGCAATGAAGCAGCAGATCTGCAGCAGAGCCAGGACCTGAGCCTTCATTTTACTGTCTCCAAGCTAGGATCAGTGACCAGATCATCCCTCTATCTTCCTACATCATTTTATCTGCTTCTTGTGCCTATAAATATTCTGTCATTTCTGATCACTTGCAAACTTACCTTTTCAATTCTAGTTGTTCTACTTCACACCGCCCACCCTGCGTGGCTAAGACAGTCTTGCCAGCAACATGTCGCCTATCACAGACACTAGCGTTGCCATCTCCTCTCACTGCTTTGTCAGCAATGAAAACATAACACTTGTCATGCCATGACGCTTGTCACGGCAGAAGGGGAAGTATATCTGTTGCAGGTCCTTTACCCACATATCTATATGTTCTTTGGTTTGCTGCCCTGTTTCTCATTTCCAAAATTTGGTCTTTTCTGCTCTGATCATCTCTCTCTCTAGTCTTTCCCATAGCCATCCTATTTAAAATAATACTGCCAGGACAATCTCTCCTGACTCACTGTGATCACATCAACTTCTATTTTAAAGTTCTCCATTTAATGACTGACTTTATTGCAGTTTTGAACCTCTTTTCCTATTTTTAGGCTTTTTATTCTCTTGCTCCTCCCTCTTGCAAGTTACCTCCTATTGCTTTGCTCCGCCACTAGTACCAGATTCGGTTCATTTTTCCTTCTCTCCTGCATCTCTCATCTTTCTTCAACTCCTGAAGGCTCCCTAAATCAACAAGCAAGGGCATGACATCTCCTTCCTTCAGATTCCTCCTAAAGATCACCTCCTTGATAGTACTTACAATCACCCAATCAAATTACAACTTGGCTTTGCATCAGATGGATTTATTTAAAAAGTAATGTTTTTGTGTATTCATCAGACAAAGGTTTGTTTGGTCGGTTGGGTTTTTTTAAAGTTGCTTCAGTCTTTTCATCAGCTCTTAAAAATCACTTGCCCCCCCCAAGTCTTAATCCGGGAAAGCAAAACATTCAGGGTAGGTTCTGCCTTTTTTTTTTTTTTTTTAAGGGTCCATACATTACTTATCACAAAGATTACTACAGTGCCAACCAGACCCCCTTAACAAGACAAGCCAGAGAAGACACCAGCCGTGCTGTTTGACTCGAGTTCCACTATTATGAGCTCGTGGGTGTACGTTGTGACAAGCTGCATGAGTGCGATACACAGGAAAATAAAAAATTAATGATTTAAAGACATAATAAACCCAAAGCTGAAAGGTCAGCCCTAGACTCCATTGATACCAACAGCTGCTTTCCCACTAATGGCCAGGGAAGAAATATTTCACCATATATTTTTTTGTCTATTCATTTCTCTTTTCCTAGGAGAACAGTCATTTTGAAGTGGTGTTTGTGACAAGGTGTGAAAAATCCCCATTCTTCCAGATCACAAGCCCCACGCTTTTTCACAGAATCACAGAATTGATGAGGTTGGAAGAGACCTCTGGGATCATCAAGTCCAACCTTTGTCCTAACACCACCATGACAACTAGACCACTTTGTACAGATTCACAGTTTTCCTTTTTTTTTTTTTCCCCTTTTTACCTGCCTGTGTAGATATCCATCTTCATCATTTGCAAATGGCTTATATGCAAGGAAAAGCAAGACACCAGAACTACGTAAAAACATGCAATTCCTACACTATTCTGGATCCTTTAAAGAACATCACAGTTTCAACAAACATACAACACATGCTTCACCGCTTCACGTTTGGATCACTCAAGCGTGCTCATGCTGCATACAAAATAGAGATTTCTACAGATGACAGAGACCAAGCATTCTGCACATCATCTATTCAACAAAATATTCATAGGCTTAAATACTGTGGTTTGTACTCCTTACAAGAGAAAAGGGATTTGAGCTACAGAAGCAGCAGTTGCTCCAACTTCAATAGGGAATGATGAATTAAGGGGGATTTAGCAATGAATTAAGGAGGACAGCACAAAGATACCCCATAACTTCTACAAATTGCCTCCCAACTAACTTGCCTGGTTTAACCTACTAGTTAAATGCATAATGAAAGAAGCTCCTACACATCCATTAACATACATGGAAAAGTCTCCAAAGGAAATTCCAGACAATGTTTTAAATAATTCCTACAAATTAAACTTTGGACATGTTGACACTCCATCCTTACCCCATTCCTTGGGAGAGCAAGGCTGTACGCTAGCTGACATTTTTGCAAATCAAGTATCTGTAGACCAAAGCAGGAGTCTCTTTCGTAAATGAGTCAGTCACTATTACAGCAACGAAAGGACTGATACTTATTCAAGCCACTTTACTCAGGCGCAGTAAAGGGAAAGCTAAAGGAAATCTATTGTTCTGCCAAGGTATTACAGGGAGAATCAACACAGTACTTTTAAAATACTGTGAAGCATTGCAAGGAATTCCTTATTCTAGGAACAAGGAAGAATTAGGAAGGGAATGCTCAGTGTTTGTATTTTAGAGCCAAAATTATTAGCTTTTCCATTACAAATCATTAGATTTGTAATGTGCGTGAACCAAGTGTGCAGATATGGCAGGAAGAGCTGCTAAGTAAAAGCAAAAGCTCAGGTAAAGTAAAAGTCAGCATTGTGTTCGTTATATACATCCTCGCTTTACGTGGCTGAGAATATTTACCAACTAGGCTCAACAGAGTTTTTTCTGAACTGAACTGACCTAAAGAAGTCCAGAGAAAAATTAATTTCAAAACAAACAAGCACAAAGTAAAAATTCTTTGCAAGACACTATGACATATAAATTGCTTTTACTACCCTAATTAAACTTGAGTTTCTATTATAACAAAAATATTGTTTTTCTAACACTGCAAACATTTTCAGATTCAAGTAACTCACTGGTAAGTAACAAAATGGTTAAGAAATTTAAAGACCAGCTACATCACATGCTAATAGCAAATTTAACTACATAGCATCATATTTGAAAACTAAGATGCTTTGGTACAATTACTTTGATTAGCTTCTAAAACGCTCCTCTCGCTCTCATCAACTCACATCAAGTTTTCTACTGTTCCCTAGACTGTAACAGTACCCTCACGCCATGTATTATTAGGATCAACAGCTTTGTAGAATTTAACCACCACAACCAATTAATTTATCTTTTTTCTCCCCACCCTAGAGCAATCTTCTGAATCAAGATTTGTTCCGAAACCAAATCCTTCGAACGGCATTGCCACGACTGCTTACCCCAAAGGCTGCGCTGCCCCATCGGAGCAACCTGAGTGCCGGGACCAAGCCCCACTCAGCCGGCGTCTGCTCACGGCAACTCGCTGCAAGCCTCCCTGCTGACAAAACTGAAGTACTCACGCTAGTGTTTCAACAGCTGAGAAATTACTGATGGTTTTTGAATAACCATACAAAATATTCTTAAGATAAACTAAGTGTTTTAGAGGGCTGTATTAACACACCTATGCATGCCCACGTATGCCTGAAACGTACTGAAGCAATACATCACAGAGCTTCTACTTGCACTTCGTGGCATACAACTTTTTGGCCTCCCCCCCCCCTTTTTTTTTTTTTTTGAGTTAGTGATACAAGTGAACAAACAGGCAGAGGTTTAGGCTCACCTTCAGAAACAGAGTTTAGCAAGTCAACTTGTAAATCAACCCAAAAGCTACACCTCTTTTTCAATAAAAAAGACTTTTCAAGCAAATAGATAAGATTCTTTAAAGAAGCCCCTGTTTACTTACTCCAATTCATTCTCCATATACCTACGTTACAAAGCAGAACAGTAAGCAGCACTGAGAACAGTTGTTTGTTTGGGTTTTTTTTTTTTTCTTAGTTTACCTCTTCAAGTCTTCAGAAAATTTAAGCAATGTCCTGGCCATTTCTGTAGTTGTGTCTACCCCAAAATAAGCAAAGCTCTCTTTTTCCTGCCAGTTTCCCACCTCACTCTACACCACCCTATCCTCATAACCTTTGACCAACAGGAAGCAGACACAATGGACTGAAAATAACAGCAATTGTAAGATTTCAAATGATTTAATACATGAGGGGTGGGCTTAAGATTTGAAAAACTTCCCTTACTTTGGTTTTTCAACAGTTGCTTAAAACACGTTATCTACAGAGACTTACAACATTTGTTAGAAATCCTAGGTTGAACAAGGCTAAAAACTGTGAAACACGCTATTAAGAGCATAGAGGTATAAATTCTTGCATATGTTGAGATTCTGCATTTAAGTCATGGTCATTAGTCTACTATATACAATGAACTTCATTTTCTGACAGTGTAAACAATAGCAGTAGAAGTTTCTTAAAGCATTATGTCTTTTTTTAAAAATAATTTTATTTATCCAAGCTTTCAGATCCAGTAATTGGTATAACTGTATGCTCCATAGAATAATACAACATGCTGCTAAGAAACGTAACCAGCAGTCCATTTAAACACTGCAGTTAAAGCTATAAAAAAAGAAATGTGGTGATGGAAAGTCACAGAATAATTTGCTAATATGAAAAGGATCTTTGCTAATTCTAAGTGGCTGAGGTGCAACTTTGTGGTGTAGAAGGAAGGATCTTTATCTTCTCCTCACATAAAAGCCCAAGCAATGATCCCGTAGATACCTTCCTTACCAGTAAAAAGTTCACGTGCTTTAAATTGTACTAACATCTTGGCATGGGCACTTGAGGGTTACAGATTCAAAAGTCCAGATAGGCACTTAAAGCATTTATTTTTATTAGTTTTAATGTTTCTTGTCTTGCACCCAAGTACCAGCTGATTATTATTTTGCAAACCCACAATCACATCCTGTCGCTGCCATCCCTCCCCAAAGCCCTCAGGTTCCTCCTTTGTGGTTACGCCACAACACATACGGGTCACGATGATAAGAGCAGAAATGAACTCACTCAGAGAGGGACTCACCTCTTGTCTAGAAGAGCTATACTGTGTTTTCTGGAGAAAGGAATGGGGGGGAGGTAAATAGTCAGTGTCATTTTTACACAGACTTCTTGTCCTGAACACAAGATGACTAAAGCAAAGGTTCTTCCACAATGACAAAAGATAGTAACGTCCTCTGCCTTGTAAATGCCAAGTAAAATTTCAGGCTAGGAGTATTACAGTGGAATAGTTACAAGCATGCCAAAAATGCAAGGTCATAATAACGTTTCAAAATAATTTTGAGTACGTTTGCTACCCCATGCACACACTTCATCAAGCATTCACTGTACCTCTACTGCGTTGCTTGGTTTTAGAGGCATTTTAATCATGGAATGACATTAGAAATATTCTTTTCTTGGCAGGGGAAGAAGCTCACGCACTGCATTTCTGCAGGATAAGACTGGATCTAGCTTGTCAATGCAGTATTTCATTAAGGTCTGCAAGTGCTCAAAATAACTACAGAGAAGCCCCTCATGATATATTTCAGCACGGTATCCACAACAACTCCCAAATAGAAGATGTCCACACTGCACACGAGCAAGCTTTTGAGCATAGCAGCAGAAGCCACCACCGACACGTTATAACAGTAGCTTGAAGCACAAGTGGTTGGGCAAGGAGAGCGAATACGAGGTTCCCTGCAAGCCTGCAATTTAAGAGTCCCTTGAAACCACTCTGTCTGCTATTAGGATCCTCCTTTTCCCTTCCCCCATTTTAAGACACAACCTGATGCCATCACACCAAGGAATAACAGAGAAAGGATATCCTGCCCAGATTTTCCATTATACAGATCAAATCATCAATCCAGAGAGGTCTTTGCTTACACATAGGATAAAAAGAAGATGCTTCCAACTGATAAACTCTGAGAGGAAGCAAGGCTGGCTCCACAACTATTTTTAAGTAGTTAGCATTCACACAATGGCCTAAAATTAATGGCCACCCCCCAGTGTCCATGAAGGCTTCATTTAAAAAAAAAAAACAAAACTAAGGAGTTAGCATATTTGAGGGGGTGGGGGAAGAAAACAAAAGGACTAGAAGGTGGCAGATACAATCATGCTTCTTCCCAGACTCACCTTGAATTAAGTTTGTATGCTTAGTTTAAGTAAGTTAAAAGATATGAAGCTTTATGTCATTTTCTCCAAAACCGACACATTTCCTTCAGCAATTGCTGGGAGAAATCTTACTTCACAGGTCTTGTCATTTTGACTAATACTCTTTCACTGTAAGTATCACATGGCTTACAAGTGATGTGGTATTTACATCACAAGTAAGTAAACACAGAAAAATAAGAATATCTTTATGTAGCTGTACTATGAAAGAAGGAACTTGTTTCTCAGCCCTAATTTCCAAGGCCAGCGACCACAGCTGTGCTGCAGCTCCCAGCTGAACAGCTCCCTACATCTCACCACCTCACAGACAAAGGGCATTTAGTTTTCCAAATGGCCAGTGTTTCACATTTAGCTCAGTTAAAAGCATCCCACATCTAACGCTTCATCTAAGCACGATAAGAAAAGTCATACTTTGTGCATCTGGACAGATAACGAATGCAAACATCTTCGGTATCATCTAAGGAAAAATAATTTAAATGGCCTCACTTCAACATTAAATGCACTGAAAATGCAATTCTGATGCCAAACATTTCTTTGGATAAAGAACAAGATGAGGCAAAAAGGCCCTTTAAGATGATTTTCGTAATCTAAGAAAAGCCCAGAAACTCGAGACATTTTAAAAGTCACCATTCATTTCCACTTTTTAGTGCTAAGAAGTATTTCTTCATATAAGTATTTATCCTTATGGAGGGTTTTTTTTGGTTGTTGTTCTTTTTCATAACAGCATCCTTCTGATGAGTAACTAAAAGAACCATGGAAAACAAAAATTGCCTAGAATTTCTGATCTCATCACAAACCATTCCCCTCCTCCTCTGTGCACTAGATAAAAATTGAACAATTAGCCTGCTGTTTGCTCAGTACAGTGAGATTGTTCATCTCTTCCTTTGTATCAGATCACATCACAGAACACAGAAAAACATTAAAAATGGATTAAACAAAAAAAAATTATCATTAAACCACCAACACTGCTATGAGAACTTAAACCTCATCAGATTTTTATTACTTATTTTGTAGTTTTGAGCAGATTCAAGTGTTATAGTCCCTTTGCCTTATCTGGCTTGCAAAGTACTTCACATTTTTAAGCTTTGCTCTTTGACATGAAAAGCAAGCACTGCATTATCCAACTGCTTTTTACACCTTTTTGTGAGAGTTTCATAACTAGTTTCACTTACTATAAAAATGTTTAATTTTTAACTTACAGGCAGCAAAGGAACTCTAAAACTGGATGCCTTGTTACTTTATTTATTGGCTCGCTATACATCTAAACTGCATCTACTTTGTTTACTGACTCGAAGTTCTTACTACTGCCAGCACTTCAGGAACAATGTAACTGTGGAAAGGGGAAAACATGTTTTTCTACATTTTGTTTGTCATCTAACAGAATTATAAGGTACACATGTACCAGTTCGAAAATATTTTTAATAGCTGGTAACTCAAATGGACAAAACAACCTACCTCAGCAGGTACTTTATCTGAACTCGTAACTTAACCCTTTTTATTCTGGAGCTATTTATGAGTTACAATGACTGCCAGATTCACTATAACACTGACTATTTTTCAGTATCCATATCACAGCAACACAGAAAAACTTTATTCTATTTCAAAAGATGACTATTTTTTAATCCTTAAAATGGCAAGAGCTTTGGAGCAACAGCAAGAGGCATGAAATCAGAAACAAGATTTAGTGTCTGGTACAAAATTTTCCAACTCTTAAAAACACGTATCACAACACCATTTATATGAACCCAGTAAGATACACAACTGATTTCATTTGATTTTAAATACAGATATTAAAAAAAAAGTCACTAGAACAACATATCGAACTTTAAGCAAAAAAAAAGGAAGCTTCTCATTTTCCCCACCACACACAGCAGCATCCAAAGTCTTTCCTCCTCTGCATTAGGTTGTGTGACAAGGATCTGCTTGTCCATGGGGTACAGCGAGGCGAGAGGGATGCTGCTAGCCAGGCCAGGTGCCGCTCGCCAGGTCCTCTGAGCACACCTCTCTCCTGCTCACCAGCACTGCCAGCTGCCCTGACACCAGAGAGGTCTCGATGTTCCGTTTCAAATAGGTGAGATCTGGCAGAGGAGTGTGCTTTTACATCCAACGGCAGGTCTCACACAGGTTTCCTAAGCTGTTGTTCACCCTCAATGCTAAATGACTTAAGGCACATATTGAGGTCTCCAAGTGGACGGCTCCTCTACTTCCACACCTACCCTCCCTCCCAGACCTGAAAAGCTAACAAAAAAAACAGAAAAAAAAGTTAAATAGCTACTCAAAGCAATATTCAGCTGACCTTCACATTTGAACATGTTGGTTTTGCCTCTGCTGCAAGCCTCTTCCTTTAGAAAGCTGCAGAGCTGAAGCTACTTATTCACAACGTGAATCGTGACAGAAGAACTGGTAAGACCAATAACAACAATGTCAAACCATAATTTTAGAAACCGCTGATGTAGAATGATTGTATCTTCACTGTCACCAACTGCAAAGATAAGACATCTACTAACGTCACATTATTTGTATTGCTGCAGTCAGCTCCCTGTCAGGAGGTGCCACTTCACTGAAGCTAGTCCATGATTTGAGAGCGCTCCTTATTCTTCATAGACAGGGAGGCCAAAGACAGAGAGAGGGAAACAAATACATTCTCACATCTGATAACTGGCTGACGTGCTACAGTGGTGGGAATATCCATTCCTACTCTCCATCATAAAATTTTTCAGAGAAAATAAGACCGATTTCAGCAGATTGGGCAAGTCAACTCAGATTTTACTAACGCAAAATCGTATCACTGCACAGTGAAGATGAAAAGATTTTGAGGACGAGATGATAAAGCCAGAGTATTTAAATTTTATTATCACTTAATTTTGGTTCAAAACCATGATTGTGTCGTCCTGTTCCCCCCCCCCCCGCCCAACTATAAACTTTGAAACATCAGACCCCATGGCATGTTAAGGGTCTAAATACCGCTAGGACCACTCATATCAGCTACTGATGGACACCATCCAAATTGTTCCAGTCCAGAGGAAAATTATTTTGGTGATCAAAGTCACTGAATCAAAGTAACAATAAAGAGCACTTATACCAAAGTCTTGGCACCTTAACCAAAACAGGCTAATGAATCAATTTGTTAGTCACTTTGTGACTAATAAATAAGCATAACCAGAATTAATTGTGTGCTTTCCACCTCTCACAACTCTGCTCAGATACAGCAATAAAAGCACAGGCAAACAGCTTAACAGTTTGCTATACTACAAATGCCCTCCCCACGGTGGCAGGGACAGATTATTTTCTGCAATAACGTGTGCTTGAACTAGACACACAAATTTAACAAGGTGATGATGGCATGTGATGCTGCTTGGAGTTCAGCTACAGCTGAACTTCTCTGAGCGTTTAAAAAAAGGTACCACATCATACCAACAGAATTGATAAAATTCCCATGGAACGTAAGAGAAGTTTCAGTGATTTTATCAGACACAATAGAAATGAGCTGGCAGGGTAGAGAAGCATATACAAATGACTGCTTTCTCTTTGATTCACAATATTTAGATTGTTGTTTCCAGCCCAGGTTAAGCAAATTGGTGTTATGATACTATTGTTAGGCTAGATGTATAAACACACTCATGCACTTTTGGAGGCAGGCCAGCCAGCTCAACAAACAGATTACAACAGAAACAGCAAAGAGGGAGAACACAAGGTGCTGCTTGGGTTCACCCACCGGGCTCTTATGGAGAGGGAGCAGGGGGTGGGAAGGAAGAAAACAGTGCAGAACAACAGCAGAGCAAAATATGTTGTGAACACGCTATTTTAAGAAGTGTAGAAGGTTTCTCAAAAAAAAAAAAAAAGAGGTTCAAGAGTGAGTTCATACTCAGCAAAATAACTCTTGAACATTTCATGCAGAGACAGATATATCCAGCAGTTTCAATCAGCATGCTTAACTCAAGGTAAGAGAAACAAAAGAAACACTGGACAGATTTCTTACAGTGAAAGGAAAATTAGTGCTCAAAGCAGAAATCACCATCAGTAAAATTTTACTCGGTAGAGAAAACTATTTGCTTGCTTTACGAACAAAGAATAAGGACAAAATATACTTTCTGGGTAGTTCAGATCTCCCACTTAGTCTCCAATGAGAAGGGCTGAGCCTTACCCCCCTCTCTTCTGCAACAGCTCAGGCACTTGACTCCAATTCTTCATCCTACTCGGCATTTCTCTAAAAATGACATTTAAAGATTACTTTTTTTCCCCTCATTTCAATCAAAGGAGAGGTGTTTTGAGACCAGTTATTTACAGTCATTTACCAATACAATTGTTTACCAACACTGGGCACTCAGTTTACAGAGTTGAAAGCAAGTGTATATGAACCAACAGATATTATGGATTCTGCAAGTGTTACAACAAACCTACCTAGGCAGAAAAAGTTACAACTTTTAAATAAGAAAGGTAGAGTAACAAATAAAAATCATGGATTAATCTCCCTAGATTACACCCTGTCTTGGTGAACCTGAAGTCACTTATCTGTTCCAACAGCAAACAGGGCAAGATATCATCCCTGCGAGTTCATTTTCTAAGCCGAGCCAACATGCAGAAACAAGAAAATCGCATGAAGTAGTAAAGCCAGTAACTCATCCCCTTTCAAAAGGGCCTTGTGACAAATCTCATTTATGATTTACTCTCCTCTGTTTACAGCAGATGCTCTGGAAAGAGTAAGCTGGGTTGCAGTCACACCAGCAACGGAGGTTTCCATTTTCATAATCAAAACACTTGCCTTGTTTCACTGGAAATACTCCATAATTTTAAATTCTATTCACAGGAACCGGCAAAATACAGCTGCATACCAAGGCCTTGCTTTGCCCATAAAGTAAAAAGTAACTGCAAAATAGTGCCATTAACCAGGTACCCTCAAACATCTTGGGCAACGTCAGGACTTGACTAAGGTCTCCAAATAGGTGATCCCAAGATACTGCAACTCAGCACACCTGGAGAGCAAGGTAAAGTTGAAATGGAAAACCTTTCCATACCTATACATAACAGATATTGGAATGGTCAAGTAATTCACTTTAATCTACTATACAGAAAGATATACTTAACTATACAAAAATAAAGCTTTGTGAGCAGTTTAAAAGGAGGGAAAAACCACAAGAAACAAACCTGTAATGCTTGCCAGTTCATTTATTTTCTTAAGCATTTAGTACTTGATGAAACTCAACTTGATTTTGCATATAAATTATTGGCCTGCCTCTTATTTGTGTATCACTGATATCCAGTATAACCTTGAATTTTAAAATCAATCACACGAGATGATGTCTCCTATCATCAACTTATGCCGTTTTTACTATACTAAGAAAATTAAATCCGAGAACTTGGTGTGTACTTGCTGTGCTGATCACATTTCGCAGAACATTGTTGTCTACAACCAGTTAGTTACTTGTACAAGTTTGTATCTTTATTTTTTGTCAAACGCATGAAAGAACACTCTCCTCACACTATGCCTATTTCCCTACTTCTTCATATACTGGAACAGGTTGTTGTTGTGCGTTTGTTTTTTCTGTTTTCCCCCCACCAGATCCTAAACAGCTCTTACACAAAGATCACTTCCTTGCAGAACTGCTGAATAAAATAGACCACATTTGACAACAGAGTTCAGAAGATATTACATTGCTGGGGTTCCCTTGCCAGAACAATAGAGTATCTGTGCTTTTGTCTTGGTGGATGTGCGTATACTTATGAGTGTCACACAGCACTTTCTCCAAGCAACAGAAACGGACCAACTGCTCACAACACGCAATGGAAGTTAGAAATGTTTCTTCCACTTGTTGCCCCCACCCCCCCCGCCCCCCGACTAACTGGGCTATTCCTTAATAGAGAAAAATCTGACTATATAGCAACAGTAGTTACTGCCAGTCTCAGAATACTAGTCTTGACCTTCCAAAATTTTGTTCCAGTAACCCCTGCATTATAAATACTGTAACACTGGAGTCCCAGAATTAGAAACATTTGTTTTTCATTTCAGCTTGCTAGCAAAAACAAAGCTCAAGTATACGATTAATTGAGTATACTACTTTTCATTTGAAATGCAATGGTTTTCAATGAGCTCCTTCAAACAAGGAGCATACGACCAAGTCAGATAGGATTTCTGTATAGCACCGGTTCTAGTACGAGCACGCGCTGCCTGCCACGCTATTCGTAAACAGGACAGACAAGAGGATAAGGAATACCTCATCCTAGGTCAAGACAAAGCCGACCTTCAGAAAAAACAGTTCCTTTATAAAAACCAGAACTGTGATACACACTGTGATATTCCCCTTTGCCGTAGGAAGTTACACAAAGCAGAAACATATCCTTTGAGCATTCATACTACAGAATTTCACAAAGAACAACAAAGCATGATAAAACGAAAGTAGCACAAGCCTGACACTGACTTTAAAAGAAAATGACACCATCATCCAGAATCTTACTTTAAAACACAGAAAGATGGAACATCCTTCATCAGCCTCCAGCTACTGCAACTTTCATCCAGGAGAGAAACCCAGCAAGATCTCCATTTCAGCATCACTCCAAGGAGAGCACTATACTTATTTAGCATCAGTTCCCAACAGCAATACAACAGAAAGCTCTGCAATCTGGTAGACTCAATGAAGGTTTTAATCATCTAATGAGATTACCTCATCCGTGTGTGGTTTCACAATGCAGTCTCAATGGTAGCCCATTATGCCAGTCCCCTGACATGCAGTATCAATCATGCTAATCGGCTTACTCTGCTATCACTCCTACAGCTAGATGACTGCCATGCACAGAAACCAAAACCGTCAAGAGTTTCTGCCTCACAGGATAAAAAGAAATCGTGAACCAAGTAACTGCCACAACAGTATAGAACATATTGCTAGCCCCAATCCTAAAATGAATGTCACTTCTATCCAACAGGCACCATGCTCTATTTTTAAATTTTACATACATTCTATGCACAATTATATCAAAGTACAACAGCTCCCTTATGGAGAACATGAAGTTTATGTATAACAATTGACATATTTACAGTTAATAAATTTCACACTGCAAAATCATAAAGGTTCACGGAACATCAGTAGCTGCCTTTTCTGAAACACAAACTTCCCCAGTTATCGTCAAACGGAGCTCACAAAGCACAGCACACGGGCTGTTTTACTGTTAACAATATAAAAACGTTACTGTAATTAATGCCGTTCATTTACCAAAGCAAGAAGCATCCAACCTCAAAGTAACATAATGCAGGTACAAGTAAAACTTGCTCTATTTGACAGATGGAGCTAATGAGAAAATCTAAATATTAAAACTACACAGACCACATTTTGTTCTTTGGTTGCAATGGAAAAAACAGCCCTGAGTTCTGTTGTCTTCCTAGGTAACACAGAGATCCAGCGGTTGTACATCCAGTTAAAAAAAGCTAGCCACGCTACGCAGCTCAAAAGACAAACAAAGCAAGCCCCTCTAGTATCAGCATTTTATACAAGAGAGATTAAGCCCAGAGAAGCGCTAGAATCACGGGCAAAAATCTAAGACACATCCGTTAAACTACCACTACCTTATCACACTGGCTTTACCTCTTAACACTTTTCCCAAAGCACTTGAAAATATTAGTGCTACCAGAATTTCAACACATCTTCATTCAATCCAAGGAAAAAAAAGACACAAGCATAAGCACAGATATTAATACATAGTTAACAATATGATTTTTTTTTTTTAAAGGTTACACATACGCACACTTGACTGAGGACTCTAAAACAGGTCTCCCTAATCCAAAACATCATCTTCTAGTGTATCCTTTTACCATTAGTTGCTTTCAATAACGTGCAGGAAAGGGAAGAGAAATAAAGGAGACCAGATGAGTATGTAAGGCTATAATCTTGTCATATTTGTGTTGGAAATATACAGAACCACTTAAAAGTTGACACAACCTGTAAAAAGCAAGAATCTCAAAATGAAAAACCCAAGCAAAAAAAACCCCAGAAAACCAAAAACCAAACACCCACACAACTAATATGAAGCAGCTTTAGGCCTTTACAACCCTGCTGCTGATTATCAGCCCATTTTGCTGGACCAAGTATCCCCAAACTCTTCTGAAAGCATCTCAAACCACTGCCAGGATACTCGCCTCAAATGGGAATGTAAAAAGGGAAAATCAGCATGGCAATCTTGGGGAAAAAAAAAGTCTTTTGATCTTGTTATCCAAAATTAACTGCCTTGTAAGCCAGTGACTCAGTTGGCCCAACTGAAGCCAGGATCTGACTCGAGACTCCTGCCTTGCTAAGCAATCCTTTTTTTAGAGAGCAGATACCAAAAGGTAATCTCGTGGCATTTGACACTCCAGATAAAGGACATTGTATTTTAAAAAGCATCTACATTTTCTCCTCCGCTTTTCCACAAGCATACTCAATCCAAGCAGTTTAGTAACTTCACATGTTTATAAGATATCTTTGCACATCCCAAGTGAAGGTAAATACCTCCCCCATTTCAAGTAAGAAATGGAGATTTACAAATAACTTACCCGTGCTACCCACATGTATACTAACCCTCCAGAACAGAACGGAACAGAACACTGGGTCACGCTCATTCTCTCACCCAGACTTCATCACTTTTATACTGAGTTAACACTTTTGATTTCTCAAACTTCCAAACAAATGAAGGACAAGATTACGATCACAAGTAGTCAGCATGGATTTATGAAAGGAAAATCACACCTGATCAACCTGACGAAATGATTGGCTTAGGGGATTATGGGCAAGCAATGAATGTTAATTATCTTGACTTCAGGAAGGCTTTCAGCACTGTCTCCCATGACATCCTCATAACAAATCCAGTGAAATATGGGCTAGATAAGTGGACAGAAAGGTGGACTGAAGAGTGGCTGAATTTTGAGGCTCAGAGGCTTGCAATCAGCCCCAGGAAGTCCAGGTGGAAGTCAGTTATGGGTGATGTATCCCAGGCTTCAACACTGGAGCCAATACTGTTGAGTACCTTCACTAACGACGGGAGAGAAGGGAAAAATGCACTCGACTTTGCTTCAAAAAGAAGGAAGAGTAGGAAAAATAAATTGCTAATAATGTTTTATTCTATCTGAAGCATCGAACATTGAGCAGCGTTATTATTCTGCCACTAGCATAGCACTGAAATCTACCCAGAAAGAGCAAAGTAGCCTCTGTAAGCACGGAACACTGGCATTGCACAAGTGTCTGTTTTTAAACTTCTGCACCTTTAACAGATCTAAATATTTAATTTTGTCCCAACCAGCAACTTAATATTGTTTCCAAATTTGAACAATATTCCAAAAGTTTGCAAACAGCCTTCTGAAAACAAGATGTTCCTTCCCACCCTCCACAAAAAGCTCCTGTTGAAAAATCCTGAAATGCCTCTCAGGGTTTCTCAGCCTTCCTACTGAAAGAATTTAACAGGGGGAGAAGACAGGGAAGGACATCTTCCTTAAACAAACTAATAATTATCTCATTTTCACTCCTTTTCTCACACATAGTCAGCTTACGACATATCCAGGACAAAAAACTCACTAGCACAACCAGTTAAAACATGATTTAACTAAGACAATACTATAATGGGAGGCATTAGGCAACCTAAAACTTTGAAATCCATTGGTTGGTCTATCTGTAATAAGATTCCTGATGTTATGTTACTTCCCACAGGGATCCAAAATGCTAATTAAATGAAAAGTCAAAAAAGTGAGTTGCACTCTCAGTATGGAAAAAATAACAAAAAGAGATCACTTCATATGAAGTTTGTTTTACTGTACATCCCAAGTCTGCTTAATGCCTCTGATGTTCTATAAAATTGTCATTTATATTGAAGTAATTCTAAGCCCAGTTAGGAGAGTCACATAAAGCCTAGGGAAGCCGCATTAGGATGCGAGAATTCATTTCTAAGAGTAAAGTGCAGACTTTATTGGGTTTGTCACTCATTTATCAGCGGCATCATTATTTTCCCACAATCATTTTGGTTATTCACAGCAGAAAGGCACACACTCTCAAACAAGCACACTATATTGATGACTAAACCCAGCCTGAGCATCATACAGATATCCAAGTACTCGTTCATAATGGTAAAACACCAGTGAATCACCAGGAGTGCTCAGAGGATTAAAGAGGAAGAGAAAAATATGTTGCCCTGGGAAAAAAAAAGTTTATTGAACATATCAAGTCACTATTCATCCTTCTCTTCATTTTTCTTGAGGATTTGGAACGGGGAGGAGGGATGGGGGAAGAGCAGAAGGTAAGAACTCACTCATGCAGGTGACCTATCATTCAGAATAGGCTAAGACTAAACTAAGAAACAGTCTTCTTTTTGAAAGAAACTAAGTAACAGATTCATGCAATTCCTGAATTTGCTTATTTTTAATTGATCTCCTAGTTCCTAAAATACTTCTCTCAGCGGAAGGTATTCTACAAGCACGCTAAAATTGCATGAACACATAAGCAACTAGTGAATGGAAAAGAGTAAAAGACAGGAAGAAACTGATTTGCAGCACAGGACAAGCAGGAAATAGGGATTTGGGAACTGCAGTCTTAAAAATAATTAAAAAGAATTTTCCAATTACTGCCATATATCAAGAAACTATTATCTCAAGCTTGGCATACAAGACCATAATAATGCTTAATGTCTGACAAGTCATTTTGGGTCATAAAAACATGCTATTTCTGACACATTTCTTGATGGTCAGAACCTACAGATTGCTCCACACTTCTAACCAAGGCATTGCAATAGGCACAAATGTTGAAAGAAGGTTTTAAGAAATATCTTCCCACCTGACAGTAATTTCTTTCTGACTCCATTATGATGAAGCAGAGTGTGAAGCTGGCTGGAACCTACACCCACAGAAAACTTTAAAGATGAGAAAATGCTTCTGGAGATGGACATTTGACCACATTACGTATGGGATTGGGGTTGTTTGGGTGTTTCTGTAATTTTGCATATTTAAAAGAGTCTGTCCTGGGAAAGTGCAGGTGCTCCTTAGGCCAGCATGCTTCTAAACCTCACCTACAGGATTTACAATGGATACAGTTCAGAACCACAAACCTCAACATATATGCTGTATGGCTCCGCCAAGACCACGTCTGTAAAAAGGCGTATCTCAGCCTGCCCTTGCAGTTCCTGTCTAGTATACTGAAAAATCTAAGTGAACAGCACTAGACAAGATACACACACACACATCTATATATATAGGTTGATAAACACATTGTACTCAAACAGCTCAGGGCAAGGGGGCCTGATCACTTCTACTGATGTTATTCTCCGACCAACTCTCTCAGACAGGCGAGCAGAGAACAATCATTATCAGGGGACAAACCATCTGAAGAGTAACAAGCTCCAGGGCGTTGTCTTACTAATAGTCAAAATAAAAAGCTGGCCTAGACAAGTCTTCAGAGGCAGCGGAGCTTGAGCAGAATGAACGCTAGACCTAAGATGTTGCTAATAAGCAACCTGCGATATCTTCTAATCTCTGTCAGAAAATAAAGGATAACATCTTCTTTTGGACTCTGTCTCCTGCCCCTAATTTCTCTTATACATTGTTATATAGAGATATGTATGCATACATCAGAAACAACATGATTTTACAATTATAAATTACCAACATTTGGTAAGACAGTGATTTCAACCATTGTTCTAAGACCACCAAGCAGCCATTCGTTAACATTATGAATTGAAACTACCTAAGATTTTATGGTATAAATTTATAGTCAAAAAGCAAAGCAGAATAGTCTCATTACTTTAACTTGATTAAAAGCACACTTGAAATATCTCACAAAGTACAGCGAGTTCTGTGGAAGGGGGGCGAATATTGAAGCGCATGCACAAAATGAGACAAGACATATGTATTAGTAAGTTGTTCCAGGTGCAAAGTAACATGGAAGAAACAGACCTGCAAGAGGGAAAAACTGATTAATCAGCCCCAAGAAAGACCTGATGAAATAACCTAGCATTAGCAAGCAGTAATACACCATGTGTGTTCGTGCAAAGCCCTGCCTACACAGGATCAGCTTTGTGCCCTCCCCTGCCCTGGAAGGAGATGGGCTGCAGCACACACCTTACCACCTACAGAAAATGCTCCTAGGGCCGCAGTTTTCAGAGGCCACCTGTAGGATGTATAGATTGCACGCAGCTATATCTTCCATACTTTGTCTTCATGATTCTGTCTTAAAAGGAAAAGCCCTTTATATTTATTTATACTTGATCAGATGTACCTCTTAAGACCATAAAGAAAACAGCTCTTGCTCATCCTTCAAGAATCTCCGACAGCTGCGCATGGGTGCACACACACTTGCAGACATGTATTTTGAAAGGAGAGGGAGAACAACAATTGATTTCCTGCAAGCAACGTCCTGTTGTTTTTCCGAGGTGATTTAGAGAATTATCACAATCCCAGATGTTCACAAGGGGAAAGAGAAACTGCAGTAACTTTGTACAGGATGAGGCAGTTGACTGCCTAAGCGTATTATTCTAAACGCAAATTCAAAGCTTCACTACTTTCTCTATAGAGGCTCTCTGTTCCAAATCCTGGAAACGCAAGCTGTAGGACATTAACAAGCATACATTTGAGTTTCCAGCCACTTCAAGTGTGTATGAGGCAACAAACTTATACAAAGTATTTTTAGACTTCCTGCAATCAACTGTCCTCCCGGCATTGCTCAATATGACGCACAGTTGTCTGAATTATGCAGTTGTGCTAACATACACTCTAATTTTAAAGTTTCATTTCTGTGTTTTCCATAAAATAAGTACCGTCAAATTTGCTCATGCAAGAAGTTGAATCACAAGTGATTAAGGGTCATCTAAGCTAAACCATATTGTGTAAATGCTTATTAAATTATACTTATAGAAAGTAATTCGTTTTATCTACATAAGATAATTGTGTAAACTGAACAAAACACTAGTAATGATTGGGTGTGTACAGAAAAAAAAGAGGTGGCTAAATTCTATTCTGCACAGTAAGTTTTGTCGTTAAAGTCACATAAGCCTAAGGTTTGCCTTCCTTGGAGATAACATACATCTTCTCTAAAGGAAAATTAAGCAGAAAATGTTGCCTCAACTTTACAGATCCTGCAAGATGGAATGACTGAACTCTTTAAGAATTGTCCTATTTCCTAGCACGGTTCAGAAAACATTCAACAGTTGAACTATTGTGAGGAGGAGTAGGAGTCAGGAAACAGGGTGACCCTTTGTATCATCTAAGCACCTCATGTGCCCAAGGGAGAACCAAGTTATAGCTATATCAGGGCACGTAAGACAAGCCAGACCAAAGTATTCCAATACAAGATGTTCTTGCAAGAAAATAACTATGAACAGGGCGATTACTGGGACAACCTAATTATTCAGCAGAATTGAGTAACAAATCACTACTTGATGCAGCTTCAGACTATACACTATCATAATAAATACTGTCATTAACCATGATTATGCATTATCTCTAATGAAGAAGCTTCAAATGAAGGAGCTCACAAGTTAGCTGTGTCTTCCATCTCAGAGCCAACAAAGGAATCTTAAAAGCCTTCTGCTACCAATTTGTAAAAATAGGTGAATGAGATTGGTCCAATAAGATGCTGATGACACTTCTTCCATTAAGAAAACAGAAGATGCCATCAAGATGTGGTGCTGTGATTTTAAACTGTTACTGATGTGTTTCTTTGGGACTATGGCTGCTCTTGGTGTACTTCAACACTGTGACTGTCATTTACAGAAGAAACTGATTGCTACTTTTGGCGACTGCCTCAATTCATCATCCCCTCATTACTACCATTATTATTAGAATACCAAGTAATAGAAAAATTGATCACACTGTCCCAACTATCCAGAAAAAAACAGAATAAGTTTCACAGACTGAAGCTGATGTAGACTTAACTGAATCGCCTTTAATTCAAGGCCCAGCTGAAACTGCAATGCAAAAAAATTACTTGGTTTTAAAGCGTAGGTTTTCACAGTAGTGTCCTGTTGGAAAGAAATTTAAATTCTTTCTGAAGAAAGAAATCAAAATAATCTCAGTTTCATGTTAATAAGGATGACTCTCTTCCTCAGACTAAAGGATAACAGACAAAGAATTTAAATGAAGGAAACCATCTCTGGGGGGGTGTCCTCTAAAAATGTAGAAGAGCCAATCAAAACAATCAGAATTACACTGACGGATTCAATGCCGCTGAGGCTTACTACAGGATGTGCTAGTGACAGTAGAGCATCATATTCCTTTTTTCCAGTTACAATCCTGGTCTTGATAAAACCAACAATAGTTCAAGGAGTTAAAAATTAAGCTACATACAAAGCTAAGGATCCTCTCTTTAGCAAGCACAAAACCCAATTCTTGTTACAATAAAAAGGGGTTGGATTAACTCTGTAAGTTGAAAAAAAAAAAGAGGTTTTTTTGTCATTTGAGTTCTTATAACTCCTCCCCCTTTCTGCACAGCACAACCAGCAGCTCCACCAGTTGATTATCCAAAAAGAAGTTTCACTAATTTGAACGAGTTTCATAAGTTTGATAAAGTGTAAATGGCTCTTCATTGGGCAACACATAGGCAAAAACATTCAAGCAACTGTTTTACACACTGTTCTTTCCCTTTCGCATCACATGCCAACAATTTTCCTGAAATATCCTCTGAATGCACGACTATGCTTCCTATCACCTGCAGGTCCAAAAGTAGCATGGCAATTTCAAAGAGATCTTGCCTACACCTGTGAATTCCAAAATTCTGGTTATAGGCTCCTGCTTTTACCACAAACTTGATCCATTTTCAGACATTCAGTAGCTCTAAGCTTTTCATAAGTTAAAAACCAGGCAAAACTCCAGCTGCCATACTGGCTTTGGGTTTGCATGTGTGGATTATCAACAGTGACAATAAAAGGTGACACACAGAGTCCAAACTGTGACAACTCTTGCATGTAGACAGATGCTTCTCAGCTGTCATGGTATTAGCCAATTGACTCATTCCAATCGCTAGGAAACACATGTATATCTCATTTACTAGGGATGCATTAGGAAAGACAGAACCTGTTTTATCACCATCATGTTGTTAATGTGGAATAAAACCAAGCTTGTAGATCAAACAACTGGAAGGAGTCAATATGAGGAGAAAGCACTGGTTCCTGAAGAGAAAGCACCAACTCCTGTCATGCATCACATTTCCTTTGTCTTTAGATCATGAAAGAATGAGAAGAAATACTTCAATAGGAATTATGTAAGTGTTTTAACGGGAATTATAATCTGAGCGCTACAGATAATTAATCTAAGAACTATGGATAAGAGCAGAGCACAAACAGAACCATTGTTGATGACAAATCCATATTGGGGTGAAGCAATGAGGTTGGTATTTACGTCAAGAGTACATAAACTATTTGTAATAAAGCACAAGGGATACTCCTGCTACTCCTAAGAACTATTATAAATTTTATATATATATATATATACACACACACAAAGCATGCATGCAGAAAATATTTAAAACCACAGGAAGTCAAACACTCAGTTTTATGTTATCTGGTTTGACAGACTGAGAAGGTGAAATGCCTTGCCATCTCCCCAGTCCCCTCTGCTTTGCCATTTAATACTCGGTATTTCTTTTTATTAAGCATACAAAAAGACTAAGTCACATTGAAATAAGTGACTGGAAACCATTTCACTTCTCTCTACAGGTATTCCCATTTTATATTACTATTAGATCCTGACACCCAAATAAGAAAGCCTAATTGCATTTCATATGGGCTGTTATACAGACCTGCTACTCAGAACATACTTTTCAAATTATTCTCCTATGCTTTTAACTGGATAGCTAAATGCAGCCAGAGGACAGCATTTGTTCCAAGTCTTCTAGGAAAAGAGGCAGTTACAGGTACAAACTTCATGTATAAGACACAGAAATTTACACAAATCAAGTAACATCTCAGATCCTGGTCTTACAAGCACATATCCAAAAGTCCACAGTTAAAAACACAAAAATACAAAAAAAGGTACAACAAAACCTCACACCACCCTTCACACGAGTGTTACTGCTATGTAACTTGTTGGTGGAATTTCAAGGCACAGTCAGAGCAAAGTTCCTCCTCTAAAACAAAGTCAGTACAATTACTCCTAAAAGCAGAAACAGTGCTAACAGCTAAACAGTGAAGTTTATCTTCAGCATGAGAATACCAGTACCTGGAATGTAACAGCAGCCAAGGTCAGCTTTACCTTTCCTCACTTGAGGAGTGAACACCAGGTATCTCTGGAAAATACATTATCTCACAGTGGTTCCTTTAGCACAGCTGCTGCACGAGGGGGAAAAAAAAAATAATCTGTTCTTTGCAGGGAGGTAGACAAAGTGTGTAGACATCTCCAAAACACACCTTCCTTCCTTTTTTTGTCTTTGCCTATCGCAGGTTTTTTTTTCAAAAGCACAGAGTCACTTGCCAGATACATCTACCTAATGGACCTCTTGGGAAGAAACAAAATGTTTTGCAACAGCCTTGGTAAACTAGTAGACACAGATTTAAACACAAACCACCGCAGCATCACAGAAGTTCAAAAGAAGTTACTTTAGTAGCAAAGACTGTATTTCAATAGTTTATTAGGCTTTGTTGATAGTTATGAGAATCTAGATGGTTAGCAAACCCCCAATAGGATTTTTTTTTCCCTCCAAGCTAAATGTTCTAAGGAAGTATACCCATTGGGGTTTTTTTTGTTAGCTTTCTGTGGTACGTTTTCAAACATTCTCCCTTTTATTACAGTTGTTCTTGACAAGAGCTCATAAAAAGATTATGAGGAACGGCTTTCTCTAAAAGTTGACCAGCATCGTTTCAAGGAAAAGTATATTAAAGACCGTAGTAAATCTAGTTAGTGTTTCACCACATGTTTAAGGTCTCTTCACATCCAGGTAAAAGGTCACCGAGATTACAGGCAGGGAGAAATATCAAGTTCTACGCCTGTGAAATGGGTTTCTCAAATTATGACACAAAATCCCTGGTCAAGATGACTTCAGTTTTCACATTATTTTTTTAACAGTTTAGTAACCTCTACATTATTTTAGGCAAAAAGCTTGACTACAAAAGCTTGACTTTTTCCAAAAGAAAAGGTAAATATAGAAACTTTTAAGATTGAGTCACTACTTGTATTTATTGTACCAGTAGCCATGATGTACAAAGAACTCTTGCTATAATTTTAAAAAATTTGGCTTGTACGATATGCTTATAGCTGCACACCTGCCCTTTTGTTACACAGAGATAGCCTACTGACCTTAAATGCCAAGTCTGTCGAACAAGACTTTCATCAATGAACCGTGGTTGCTTAATGACTTAATGGAGACAGCCCATTAGCTTACAAAACAGCGTCGGTTTGTCTAACCAGAAAGAAAGTAGAATTATCCCAGTGGGATAGAAAGGGAGGTTAGTAAGGAGAAGAAAGGAAACGTCAAGCGCACGAGCAGGATTTAGGTATGTCGAAGACGGCGGGACAGAAAGACAAGACATACCTTTTCCTCGGCGCTGCCCCTTTCTCTATCTCCGACTCACATCACCGCTCTGCGCATTAGAGTGGTCTTCACAGAAGCTGCACATACAGCACAGGCTGGCCCACAGCCAACTGAGTGACTTCAACTGCTCCATATTAATACGGCCACAGAAGCAATAGGCAGGGGACAGCGAGAGAAAATGGAGGGGGTTGCACCCTTCGCTCAGCCCCCCTGCTGCTGCCAGATGGCAGCTGAGCAAGAAATCTGCTCACTCACGCGGGACCAGCACTGGAGTGTCAACGGCTGTGCCATCTAACACAGGCCACAATTTGGTTAAAAAAAACAAAACAAAGAGAGACAGACATCCCCTCCTCCCTGCTGGGTAGCTGTCACTGCTCAAACACCAAGGTATTTACACCGGACACAGCCTCCTCAGTTTCACCACAGTAAGCACGTCAAGGTGCAGCAGCCACATGATCGAGCACCTCGCATAGACACTTGGCAAGCAGAACTTCTTCATGGTAAAGGGCAAGACTGAAGAGACGGATTTTAAAAAGGCCTTGAAAGTTTCAAGGATTGATAAAATGCACTAAATTCCTGCAATAAATTATCTTGCACATTCTGAGCTACTTCCTGATACATGAGCTGTTCAGTCAAAAACTTAAAGGTCAAATTTGCATCGATAGCCTCGCCAAGAAGTTTTCTACAGAGAAAAGAAGGGAGGAGGAAAGACCAGAGAAGCAGACATGACAATAAGAAACCAGTAACTATATTTTACACAAGATAAAGTCACATGCAGCGTAGAATCATCCTGAAGAGGTGAGTTACTAATCTTGTTTTAACCAATATTCTTTCTCTTACCTTTAAGTCTTTCTAATTAGTGATACTTATTCTTTACTCCAGTGTTACTTGGAAAGCCTTCTTTCTTTAAAAAGAGGGGAGAGGGATTACTGTCTCAGTTTAATCCTTCCTCACACTGCTACACAGAGAACTTTTTTTTCCCCTTAAGGACACTTCACAAGTACTTCATTATGTCACAATTATTTCTTTTTGCCCAGTATCCATAAAACAGCTACTTGCCATTTTTAACTCATTCAAGCTGCAGCCAAGCATCTTGCCACAGAAGTTTAAAGCTAGGCACATTGCTGTTAACAGAAAGATCTCTGAATGCTTAAGTTATAATAGTATGCTTAAGCAAGCAAACATATGAAAAAGCCAAATGTAACTTCTTACCTCTGTCACTTGCAGATTTCTAATGAGCCCATAAGGGTTGGTTTGGGTTTTTTTTAAATTCCTTTTAATGAAGGAGAAATGGAAGCACCTGTATCTTCTAGGACCACCACAGACCAATAAGAAAACTGAAAATCTTAATTACTCAAACCTGTTTAGTTCACAATTAATCAAGAATGTATAACATTAAAAGGTCCCACGTTCAACCAGCTGGTATTTCAGTGAGATCATACTCATATTAAAGCTGATATGCAACCACACTCAGATGGGGAAGAAAAAAAAAAAGCACAGCCACATGCATGCCTTATTTTCACACCTCATACTGTCAATAAAGCCTTTCAAGAACAAAACACTCAAAAAGGAAAACAACGTCTCTTAATGAAACCTGGCACTGTGATTTGCAAAGTAAACAGAACAGCATTTAGATCTGTTACAGCTTAGTATCAGTTCTGCAGTGACCAAACCATAATGAACCATACACAGCTAATACCCAAGGAGGAAGAGTTCTCAGTAGCACAGCTTCCAGGCTGCTACTCCCTCCCTCTCAGCTTCTCCACCTGAGAAAAGCTGCAAGAAAAGCACCACTTACTGCCTGCCACACACCAGTGCAGCTGTCCTGCCTGGTACAC
This sequence comes from Cariama cristata, assembly GCF_000690535.1. Taxonomy (NCBI): domain Eukaryota; kingdom Metazoa; phylum Chordata; class Aves; order Cariamiformes; family Cariamidae; genus Cariama; species Cariama cristata. The sequence continues at coordinate 17,483 of NW_009618743.1, read as the reverse complement.
GAGGCACAGAGAGCCTTAACTCCATTCAGCCCTTCCCTTCCCTCCCCTCTGCAGGAGTAGGGGAAGACCAAGAACCCAGCACCTTTTCCACAACTTGCTTCAGCTTTTCCACATAAGGTCACCATTTACCCCTGGGACACAGATTTAGCCCTGAAAAAAAGAAACCCTGTTAACATCAGGTGCTGTGATCCACCAGAAAGTATTACTGAAATTCCTCAAGAGAACAGATTCAGCCCAGCTGACAGCAACTGTAGGTCTGAATGACATATTAAAAAGCAATCAAGCTGATTACATTATGCATCAAAACACAGTTAAGTGGTACAGTTTTGCTGCAACATTCAAAGAACATCTGATCTTCCTCTGAAGAAATACGGTTTAATTGTCAAGATACAGGCAAGAAAAAAAAAAAAGATTAAAACTGCAATGGAAGAAACAGTTTTTCTTCAGCAGTTTCTGGATTACAGGGCTAAGGCTTCCCACACCAAGTGAAAGCTTTATGGAAGCAAAAGGTGAATTTAGTGACCTTGCCTTAGGCAGATGGAAGAGGCTGTAACATTACAAAGTTCTCCTATTCCTTTTGGGGTTCTTTTGGTTTGTTTTCTTAGGTGCAAGTTATTCCCGCCACTCCCTTCTCACCAGGTGTAGGTTCACTTCTAAAGCTCCCAGTAAACCACCTCTCCTCTCAAGCACAGCCTTTTTGCTGTTGCAGGCCAGCTGCTCTCCAAGTTTCTATACTCAGAGCCCAAAATAAGAACAAAAGCTTCTGTCTGAAGGAGAAACATCATCAAGCCAAGAGAAGAAGAATCCAGCAGAGATAACCAACAGCAGAGAAAAAGTCCGTCTGCAATCTTGTTCCACAACACCATTTTTTCTTAACGTGTCATTGGATGAGACAGCAAGGAGCTCCATCGTGGATGTGCTACATTGCTGCTGCAGACAAAAAAAACCATACATACGTGCACATTCCCCCATAGCAACTACAAACTCTGGGTGGTGACAGACTACAATTGTAGTAGGACCACTTTGCTCCAGAAAAGGGCGGAGAAGCCTATGAAGACACTCTCTCATAAGCACTGCAATTCCATAATGCAGAATTTCACAGGCAGTCAAGAAGATACAACAGGAACAAAAGAGATGGAGCAATTATTGCAAGACTTCTCTCCCCAAACACTGTTATCAGTCTGTGGGTCCCATACACAACCTTGCATCAAATCTGTACAAGTAAAAAAAGTAATTTTCCAAGGAAAAAAATATTATGGCCCACAAAGTTCTCCACAGACAGCAGAGGAGTGGATGTCTCCTCTTCCTACACAGTGAGAAAGAGACTACCAAAGAAGTGGTTAAGTCAGTGAGCATGCCAACAGGAAAGGTTTCACATTTCAGCATTGCAAAAAAACCCAAACAAAACACAACAAAAAAGGAAATTCTGCTTCCATGCATCAGGCCTGAGCAGGAATATTCACTAATGAAGGTTTCTGAGTCGAGTAATGACTTCAACAGAAAAGTTCTTCCAAGTTAATTTTTGAGTTATTCAGTTAAAAGTCTTTGCATTTTATATCACGACCCAACTAAAGAAATTCCTTCCAAAACCCCACCCTTCCCTGCATGCCAAAAGTTCACAAATTTGAAATTTTAGCCCCATCCTGGATTAACAATTCACTGCTCTGTCACCAAGTCGTATTTCGCAACCAGCCTTTAATGTACTTGTAGCAAGAACCATCTACAAAGCCCTAAGCTGCCAAGACCTGCTCTGATGCTCCCACTCCCATTCAAGACTCCAGTGGAGCCTGAAGCCAGCGACACAGGAAAGGGCATCTCTGCCAGGAGTCCAGGTATTTTTCTGCTACAGCTACCGAGGTATCTATCAATTCAAATTGAAAGATTCTCAACATGTCAGTAAATCTGAAGTGGAATCAATAAAGTTATTTGTCTCATCTCATTCTTCCCTTATGAATTAAGGAAATGGAACTACTATTAATCAGAGATCAGTCTACCAGCAGACTACTACAAGATGCTGCAGATCATGCAACTTTTGGTGTATACACTGATGATAATAAATGAAGAAATCCTCCAGAGCATAGCACTCACGGTTATGAAAAATACATAGTTTCTCTACTCTAAGAGTGTGCTAGTGTCTATATGTTCTTAAATACTCTTAAGTTTTATTCCTGTAGACAGTTCTTTCTGAGAAGGCTTCTCAATAGCAAAATTGATTTCTGAACATGAAGAGAGAAAGCTGTAGACAATCTGAAATTTAAAGACTAATAAAGAGCATTTGTTTTTAGGATTTCTAATTATTTTTGACATGATAGTATGAAATTCAAAGATGAAAAATTTTAAATAGCAAAGCTATCTGGAAGCAAAGCTCTTAGGAAACGACATGACAAAGGAAGTGTATTTATAGGTCTGCAAACGGGGGGGGTGGCGGGAATCACTGAAGCAGCTGCATGGTTCTTGCACAGCAGACAAAAAAAAAACACCAAACAATTAAAAAAAGAGGAAAAGGCAGACAGGGAAGAAAGTAAAGTAGTTTAAAACAAAGGTTCCAGTACTTAAGTTATTCCTGTCTCAGGTTATTGTGAAAGTGGGTTTTTGTTGTTGTTGTTGGTTGGCTTTTTTTTAAACTTTAAAACTAGTGTGCTTTTTCTTTTCCCCCCCACCTGATCCAGTTTTTATAAGTGCCTTTCCCAGTTTTCATAATTAAACCCATTAAATAAATAATTATACGGCTATGACGCATGTTGCTATGGCAAGGATTGCGATAGCAAAGATTCAAGCTTTTATGACTTCACTACAAGGTCACATAGAAGCCTGTGAACAAGAAAAACGTGTGGCAAAAAAGGTTATTTCCATTAACATCAACTGCAAGGAAAGACAGTAAGATGAAGTACGTGTCCACACTCTGGTGAGTAGTCTAAAGCGCGAGTGTTCCATTTTTCACTCCAGTCTCTGCAACAAGTCACAGAAGGAAGAGAAATATGACTACTGACTACTCATCCTTCTGGTTTTGTCTGAAAGGCACAGCCCTCAAACAGCGCACAAGGCCCCAGGGCCACGTACATTTATTTGCCCGCTAACCCAGTTGAACGCTCTTTTGCCTTTCAAAGTATCCATAAAAATACTACAAGACCATGATCTTTAAAGAGCGTGCATTCCTCGCCGGCTACCTTTAAAGTGCCGTTCGAGGAAGACAAACACCACAGCCTGCCTTCCCAGAGGAACACGGGCATCTTCCGCTCCCGCCGTTCCCACCAGAAAAACGCAAGTCCAGCCCAGGTGGGAGACACACAAAACGGCGCACAAACAACTTGGGGGTGTCAGCCCAAAGCACCCCGGGGGTGTACCTGGTAGCTGTGCGGCGGTCTCCGCAGAAGGTGACATCCAGGGAATAACAGGGCCTTAGTTGAGGAGGAACCTTCAGCCTGACACCAGACAGGGTTTAGAGAGAAGAAGAAAACCTGCCCTCAGATTACCAACCAAATTTCCTCCCAAAACAGTTAGAAACCATCACTGAAGGCCACGACTTGTATTATGAGGAAGGAGCTGCCCGCTGGCCAGCAGCTTCTCACAGCATGGTGCCGCGGGCCTGTCACCAGCCCCGCGGACCACAGACAACCCCCCCACACCTCACAGAAGCGCGCAAACACCAGTTTCGAATGAAAAGCATAAACAAGCTCAAGCGAGGTGCCTCTAACTTGTTACTATTTTTACCAGTAAATCTTGTCCTAAAAATATTTGCGTGGGGGAGGAGGAAAAAAGGAGGATTTAGTGGGGTGTCAACTAAAAACTTCTAATCAAATGCATACATGTATTTGAAGGCAAATAACCTGCTTTGATGCTGCTCCACGGTGAAGTCTACAACCTGGCATACAGGACGAGGCAAACAGACTTTCACATTAAGAGAAGAGGTGGGAGATTCAAAATTAGAGATGAAGAAAGCACACACTTTTACTGAACTTTCAAAACAAGTTATTCCAGTTTAACATTTTTCTTCCTGAACTGATGTAACATAAATGAGAACCAATGAACTAATGAAATGCAAAGCTTATCCTGAAGCATGAAAGTATTATAATTGTGCTGTGTTTGCTAATTTTAGAAGACGAAGAATGACTATACTATAATAAGTCAAATGTAAATACACAAGGCCATCCAATCATCCATAGCGCATTCAGCCCACATTATTTAATTCTTCTCCGCGTCTTCTCAATAAAAGCAGCGAGGAATTCCTCTACGACCTCCAGTTTGCTAGATAAACAAATCTGTTCTACTCCAGAGAAAAGTTTACCAGTCGCAATCTCCTTTACTTCAAGGCTGAACTTCTGCCTGTAGCTTTCTCCACCCAAGACACACAGAAACGTCGGACGGTGCAACAAAGCAGCGTGAAGTCTAGCATCTTCACAGTGCTCCAAGCCCCTCGTTGGCTCCACCATCACCTCTGGATCCCAGGGGAGAGCCAGATTGTCATCACTATGGTACCCATACACAGTCTGAAGACTGTGGTTTCTTACATGACACTCAAAACAATTGGACTGAAAATGGAAATAATGAAAAGAAAAAAAAAAACAACAAAAAACTCTAAAGTTACTGGGAAGTTTCAAACAAGGGAACATCTTCCCTTCTAGCCACTACTTCCAGATAAAAATCACTACGGGTCACGGCCTCTCCTGTTATAAAAGCCAGGGTTTTGACAAACCTGCTTCCAGTAACACAGATTAGTAAGGTCAGACAACTACACAGAAAAATTGAGATACAAGCCACGAAGTAAGCTACACATGAGTATATGCTTACTATCTCTGCATTAAGTTACGCTGAAAAGCTCCGCAAAATCTAGCCTAAGCAAACCATGACATGCACGTTAGGAAGGCTATCAAAATAGGAAATAAAATTAAAATTGGGAAACCCCAAGATTATGAAGCTGCGTTTCCTTCCAGCCTTTTGGGAAAGTGGAGAGAGCAGAAGGGAAAAAATAATTGGAAATGTTTCGTTTCAGTGGAACTGCATTTTTAGCCTTATGAAGAAATTTTATTACTGTTTTCATGTTAAAAGTAAAATATCTGGGTTTTTACTATGACAGAAATAACAGTTAAGCATTTCTATTTTATCAAAACAGTTTTCTACAAAGGTCATTAAATCAATGGGTTATAAGGAAATATTTCAATTCATCTAGATAGCATTTCTGATATGATGCTTGTTGGAAACTTCAACTTTCTTGTCTGAGAAACCGCAGGTTCTTAGAGACACAAAGATGTCACATGCTAATGTTCAAAAGAAACAACAAAAAGCATTTCTAAGCATAACCCCCCCACACTTTTTACAATAGACCAGATTCTATAACTGAAGCAGTTCTCATGAACAAAACTGGCAAAAAAAAAATTAACTGCAGTAGCTCTGATTAACTGGCTTACTTGAAAAATTCTTTACCAAGTTTTGCTTAGTATTAACTCACTAAGCTTAGTCCAAGAGGAAAAGAAAAAAAAAGTCACCGGAACAATTTTCCTTAGCATTGAAAGTGTTGTGCTGAATGACTATTACATTCTTTTCACACTAGATCTTCTCAGTGAAAGAAATTGTTCATAGTAGCTATATTATATGAAATACCAAAAATATTCCTATGATGAACTCCAAAAGCTCACCAAAAGACGAAGAAGGCAGTTAGCTTCGGACAGGACTTTTAAAAAAAAAAATCACCTCGCTTGATACAAACTGTCCATCAATACAAACATTTTCAATTCATTTCAGAATAAGCTCAAAGACCATTGATAACCATTTACCTTCCTTAGGAACTCAGGTCCCTGTCTGTCCCCCCGCCTTTGATTTATTTTTTAAATATTTAAGAATGGTTATGATATTTCTTTGAGTATGTCTGATTTCCCACAATCTGCAAAAAAGTGGTGTCACCATTACGAGGTGTGTCTCAAAATCACAGAGATTTCATATGCCATTAATGTGTCATACCACAGGAACATATTTTGTTAATGCTATGTAAGATATTACAGTACCTTCACTTAGCTCTGCAGACTTTAACCACACTCACCTAACAAGACAGGCGAGTTTGGCTTATACAACACGTAAACAAGCCTTAGAGCAAACATGCAGTAGAACAAGTTGAAACATTGGTTACATTAGTTAAACCTCATTACACCTGAGTAGCCTCTTCATTTCCAGTTATTCCCATTAAGAACACTGCAGGTTAGCAAGGTTAGAAATAACAAGTCATCATCTTCTCCATCCCCCCCATTCCAGGAATACTTTGCACAGTGAGATGCAGCAGAACAACTGCGAAGGCGCACAAACAGCTCTGGACCACTTCCAGGTTACTTTCACATCTATATGCAGACAGCTCTATCTTTTTTCCCCCCAAGCACGGTCATTGCAAAACTCAAACATACAGACCGATGATCGGTTTTAACTCCAGCAGCAGCAGCCTTTGGCACCTCGAACTACGTCGGTACGTGCAGGACCCTGGTGAGAGGGCTCCCACAACTACTTCTCAGACAGCAACAGGGTTGGATTGCATTATGGCACATGGGACACAGACGTTGCCTCCTGTGCAGAATAATTAACTCTATTATGTCACATATCATTTTTAAAGCATTTTTGAAGACCTGTGAAAACAGAAAGCAGTAGCCCCAGTGGCCATACCACCACTGTAAAGGTATCAGGTATCTCCCAGCTCCAAATCACTTCAGACTTGCCCGACACAGGTTGGGAGAAGAGTACCTTGACAGGGGCTCAGCCCAGGGAAGACAAGACTGATGCTGTAGGAAGCACTTGGAAGACTCCAAAGCTTTTTACCCCGTTCAGATGAGGAAATGCATGTGGTAGATTCTGTTGGCTTCAGGTTTTTGGGTTTTTTTTAAATTTATTTATTTTATTATTAGAGTGGTGAGATCACCAAATGAAAGAAAAATTGGCTTTATAGTTAAAATTGCATTCTTTCAGGGGTCAGCTTTCATATTTATGTTTGCTTTTGTATCTCAGTGGAATTTGAATCACGTACGCTATTTGGGGTTTTACTGAAAGATGACCACAAAGAAACTTTACAGCTGATACAGAAGACAGCAGCTTATCTTGGCAGCGCTCCGAACAGAGCGCAGATAATTCCCATGCTCTCCAGTCTGTATTCTGTCAATTGCTTCTACACACATATTCAAGCCGTTTCAGCCTTAACGGATCTCCATATAGGCAAAATCCTAGCTACAAAGGAATCTCTCACTTTACCCAGATTAGACCAAAAAAGAGCAATTATGTTTAAAGCCTGCTAAATGCTTTCCAAGCAAAGAGAGAGATGGAACCGTTTCTCAGCATGAATTGTCCTGAAAATATCCTCCACAGTTCCTTCCCTCAGTAGCGTACAACCTCAGAAAGATGGAAAACAGAAGAAAAATGGGGAAAACAGTTATTTCTGTTATTTTGCTCCACAAGACATTCATGTCCATTTAGCAGGGTGGGGGAAGGAATTATAATTGTCATTTTTAAACACAATAAATAATGACTTGTCACAAACTAACATGCCCAGAGTAACCAGTATATTCAATGCTAACATCCTCCTTGTCCAAAACCAAACCTTACCCTTCTAGACGTAGGAGCATTTCACAAAAATACACAAGTGAATAGAATAACCTTACAAATCCTTTGTGCACATAATAGAAGAAATTAGCCTTAAGAACTGAATGAAAAAAAAATACTCAAGTTCTAATAGTTCAGAAGAGAGTTTAATCGGTTTGCCCCAAACTTAGCACAGAGGTTAAAAACAGATAAATCTGCTAGAGCAGACAGGAAAAATAATGAGATATAAGTCCCTACAGAGATACAGTGCAGTTATGAAAGTCTTTAAATATAACCTTTAAGTAGTCTGTATTTCACAAATTTATGAGGAAAATAGTTGTTGCATTTAGAGGTATACAATATAGTTAGGAAGCCTGACAAAAACCCATGACACCAGCTATAGCTGGTTCTGTCTGGAAAAAGTCTACACGCCCACTCGATGTCGAACATGGGCCATGTCATCTACATGTTCCTGGAATAGGCAACTCCAGCAGTCAAGAGACTTAACCATTAGGAAAATATGGGTATATTTTAAAGGAACAGAGAATGTGAACTGCAAAAGCAACTTCCAAGAAAACAGAAGATGTACTTCATCTGGTAGCAAAACATTAATGATAGCAGTATACAGAAGACAAGCGAGAGGAGAAAAGGCAGCATTTAGGAGTGGAGAGACTGAAGCGTGTGCCATTGATGTAAAGCATACATAGAATGAGCATGGGAAGTCGCCCATGGACAGATCAACGGCAAGAAAGAGCAAAGATGAAGATATACAAGGTAACGCAGAAGCTGCAGATCCGCGAGGGAAAGTGAGACCAAAAGGAAGGGGGCGGGGGGGAAGAGAAAGAAAAAAGAGACTACTACTTTTTAGTGGAGACACAAATCGAGTTACCAGAGTAGCAGGGTGCAGCGTCACAAGGCCAAATACAAGAGCTCAGGCAAGTAGTTATTGATTGTTTCTAAAGTGAATAAAGATGAAAGAGGAAAAAAATATAAAGAACAAATGAACTATTGACACAAGAATCAGTTTGGAAAAGGTCACCTGTAGGCCTCCGCAGACATCTGTAAAAGTCACGAGGAAAGACTGAACCAGGCAGAAGCCAAGGCTTCCCAAACAAGGAGATGTACCAGTAGATTATTTTCTGGGAAGGCTCTTGGCTCTGATTTTTGCTCCCACCTCCCCCTTACAGATGACCTTCTGGGCATACTGCAAGGCTTATTTAAATAAACACAGGTTTTTGCCTGAAGGATACAGTGATGGCTGTAAAGGTCTTCCTACTAGGAAGGCAAAGAGATATTTTTTGTTGGCACATCACTGATTTCTAAGCTGTTTAAATTGTTTTAATTACTATATACACACCAAGAGGTTTTGATAAAAGCTGAAAAAATATACGTTGTGCTTTATTATATTTAGAACATATATTTATTTAGACATTGAGGTAAGTTTTACCACGCTCAATGGAAGTTCAACATGTTCTTTCAAATCATTTCATTAACAATACTTAATTTTTAATCCAGAACTGTAACAAACTTGGAGGACTCTCCCATTTTGTCTTTTTACATTAAAATAACACGACTAACAGAACTAGGGTTCAAGCAATATGTCCTTGTTGTCACATACAATAACTACCCAAAACAAAGTTTCTGAATTACGCTATTTAGACCTTAAAGATTGGTTGGGTTCTGCCTAATCTTCACAATACACCCTTGGGCAAACCTGTGAAGTTACCCTTGTAAATCTAAAGCTACAATCCTGCAATCACGTCTGCATCTGGGGACCTTTTTCCAGAGACAAGTAAGACGTCGTTTGAATGTTACTGGGGAATAACTGCAGTTTAGAGGAACTACATTTAATGGCCTCAACGAACTTTCTTCCCACCCATCTCTTTTTACCTACGTAGCCGGTAGTTTAGAGATGCGTTAAAAAAAAAAAACAAAACACCAAACTTATTGAGTGTAGGACGCTGCACTTCTTCATGAAAAGCCAAGATTAACACATTGAGTCAACAACTTCTATTTTGAAATAGTTTAATTCTCTAAGGAGATGACTGCTTTCCCCAAATGATGCAGACGTGTCTGCTGTTGTCCGGGCCAATTCAGAGGCTTGTTATTCACTATTCGGTTGATTTCAAAATCAGACTACCCCTTCAGAAAGTTGCAGAGACTATGACATCACATTTATGATAATTTATTGCACAATTACAGTGGCAACATCCCTGGATTTTACTTCGTGGGAAAGCATGTTTCTACTACAGTCCCAACGATTTTCTTGGCTTACGCCTGCTCGCAGAGTTACAAGTTTTGGTATAAAGCTCAGTGTGACTTTTTTCATAACACTATAAAGGTGTTTTACAGCAACTTAAGGCTGTGTAGTTTAATTGCCTAGAGAAATATTTGCACTTTAAATTGAGACTTACTGGAATTTCACAAGCAACTTGGAGAAGCACCGCTTAACTGTTTGCTGAAAGTCATACAACCCTTCATCAGATTTTACTTTAATACTGCTTGTCTTCTTAAAGAAACAAAAAGCCCAACATCCTTTCAGCAGGCAAGATTGTCATCACCTTAGATGAAGGACAATAATGCAATCACTGAAATTCAATGCAAGTATAATTTAATAACCTCAAGTTCAAATGAAAATATTTGTACATCAATGCGATATTTGACTAGAACTGATAAAATAGTACTGTGAAGCATTACAAGACAACTTAAAAGTAATGCAAACGATTGAAAAAATTGGTTTCATTATACTTTGGTCAATGTTATCGTCATTCTAACCAGAAATACTTTATATTACAAGCTTAAATTAAAAGGCAATAGTAGACAGGTCCTGTAATACTATAATTACAGGACCCAACCCTTACATTTTTGCTTCTGATTCAGCAAAACTGTACCATACAGCGCACAAAGGACACAAAAGTATTTTCCACATTATTTAACATGACATTTATTTGAATATGCACTATTCAGTTTCAAGAACTCAAACACACATGTAACAAATGGATAAAATAAAAATTTTCACACAGTTGTTTCTACATTCAGTTCCCATATGGTATAGTGTTATTAAGAAATAGGTTGCCATCATTTTAGACTACAATATATTATGATCAGGATACTGTCTTCTATCACACTTCTTTCTTCCCAATTCCCTGGCATTGTTCATTACCCAAACTGCATGCCCAAGAAATTACTTTCATACTCCAAATACAGAAAACTCATTTCAACCCCAACCGTAGGAATCAGTAACTCCTCACACTATTGTGGAAAGAAATGTAAATTCTCCCGTTACACACAGGCAAACAGTGTAAGTAGGCAATGATGACAGAACCAACCCATTCACAACTTCTAAGATGAGCTACCAGGTCCAAAGTCTCTCAAACTGATCTTTCTGAGGAACTCCATCCTTTCCTTTACCGACCGGATGAGAACAAACGGCACAAGAGAAAACCCCATGCCCCTGTGTACATGCAACCTCAGCCAGGAGAAACTGCAACATGAGGCATTCCTATGGCATGTAACAGCAGGGTTCTTTTGCTGCAACTGTCTTTTCTGAAAATGGTATTAAACTAGGCTAGAGTAATATTCTGTTGCTTTGTTTTATTGGCACAAGCTGCCAAACCTTTTTTTTTTTAAAAAAAAAAAAATCATCTGCATGGAGAATATCCTTCCCATGCTATATGCAACAGAGTCAAAAATCAAGGTAAGCTCCAACTGGTGAAAAGAAGGGGCGCTCCCTCTGTCTTTTACAAGAACGCACAATTAAGAAGTCAGTGTAACATTCAGGGTGTTCTTACATCATCTAGTATATCCTAAATATATTTGACTTATTCTCACCTTCTTCCCATCTTAGTAGGAAGAATCAGAGAGGGAAGTAAGGATGCATAGATGGATGGGAAGGTACAAATGCAAAGCTGCCAAAACAAGGATTGGATCTTTGACTCTGCTGTCTTCATTTACCAAGTGAAGTCCATTTAACAGTTCCACATGTAGTTGCAGCATAGGATCTGTAGCGTTCAGCACACCGTGAGGCTGGTCTGTCACGATTCGAGGCAAATTTTCTCCATAAAGGACAGAAACCAGCAAAGAGAGAGTGTGGGTGCATCAGGAGAGGTGGGGAGTCCCCATGGGCGTCAGCTGTGTCTTCTATGCATCACTCTGAAGTCACAGTCAATTCAAGAATAAAATGAAGGATTTTCAAAGCTTAGAAATAAGAGTAATAATAGGAAAAGTGAGGATGACACACTTATATTTCGCATCTTTTACAAATACGGCCTGAGAGGTCCAGCAAGCCGACGGAGGCAGACCATGCGCCCCAAAGTGCCTTGCATTATCTTCTTACCTTGCAGTGAAAGAATCCAAAAAATGAGGAAATCCCTAGCGTTAGACCAGACAGTGCTGATCACAAGAGACTGGCTAAATGGCAGGCACCATGTATCTCTGCACTGTACCTACATGCAAGGTGTGACATGGAGAAGAGGCAACACCAACAGCAGGAAGACTTGAGGCAACCTAGTTGCTACTGTTATTAACTTCAGAAGCTCATAATCCACTGTTTATATTCTTGTTTTTATCATCGGCTACCATTCAACCGCTTGTCCTGATCAGCCGAGCGGCTACATCAGTTTTGAAGATTGGAAAGACAAGGAACTCAGCTGGCCACAGAAGCCTGCAGTAAGCAGCTTAGCCAACCTGCACACAAGTGATTTTGCTTTCCAAGTACATTGCCAGAGGGACCCCCCCCACCTTCATAAACACAATTTCAACCTTCGGAAAGGTGCCAGGAGTAAAATGTTTGTTTACTGCAGGCAGGAAGAGCTACCTATGATTCAGACATTAGGAAGTGACAGGAAGGACTAAATTATGCAATTTAAAAGTAGGAAAATAAACACAAAACAGTCGCAATCAGAGGAAGGAGGAGGAGGAAAGGACACGAGACACACAAGTTTTGCATCTTCTCTCTCACTTGTGCAGGGCTGAAACGATCATCGCAGCAGGAGGCCCCCGTAGGATTTCTTCACCTTTTAACCCTCATCCTAGAGTCCCTAGCCAGGGACTTTCCTCCTTAGCACTGAGTAAGAAACATCTGTCCAGCTCGCTCTCCCAGTTGGAAAGGACATATCATGGTCTTCCTTATCCCCTATTTCGTTTAAGCAGACAGAGATTTCAGAGAGGAACACTCCATCTGCCTTCCCTTTAAACAACAACTACCAGAAGCAAAGGATCGAAAGGCGGAGAGAAAGAAGGCGCATTTTCCAGCCAGCTAAGGGAGGCAGGAACACACTTCAGTTCTGTCGGATGCTGGTTGCAGAGATTGATAGGGAAACCTCTTCCCGTAAGCAGAAAGCAGGAGAAGCACCCCGAAGGGAATAGCGCTGCCTTCCCAGCAGTCGTTGGAAGCAATCGGGCATCTCAGCAGTGTTGCTTATGACTTTGCACCTCCCCTCCCACGGTTTGTTGGACCGACTCTCAGCAGTACATATCTAGCAAAAGTTTTAAGCTTGCTAAGTTGCAATAATAAGTCTGCCTAATTAACGTGCCCATTCCAAGGCTAAAACAGCAAACAAGAAGATTTGAGTCGCAGTCAGTTACCGCTGTACTGTAAGAAAACGCCACCAAAGAAAACCATCAAATTTATGTAATGATGATGGTGTCTCCTTATTTAATCAGTAAAGATCTTCCTACCACCCTCTTTATAAATCAGACAATAAATTCCTGCCTTTTTTTTTTTCCCCTCCCTTGGAGCTGCAGAGATTCACAGATAAACAGAATCGTCAGGTCAAGGAAAAAATGCAAAGGAGTGTGAATTAACTTAGCACTGAAGTACACACCATAGCAGAAAACTCAGTAGTTGCTTGTCCTGGGACAAAGCTACCCTGGGATGAAACCAGGGTTAAGTTTCCCAATTTACACTAATGAGTCACTTGAATGCTACTCTTCTCTTTACATCTTCCCCCTGTCCCATTTCTCCCTTCCCCTCCCCAGAACTCCAGAAAGGAAAAAACAGGTTTTATCTTAGTAATGACTGACTCCTCGGTGCATATAAGCGTGTTCTGTCTGCCAAAAGACCTTCAGTAGTGAACAGTGACTTGTTGCTTCTCATTGTGCTGACCAGCTTATGCAATTTAACTTCATTTGTGCACACAGACAACCGTATTAGATAGGTCATAACTAAGAGTGTGACATGACGTCAGCTTTGAGCTTTAAGGGCATTATTTCACACTGAGTAACAAGTCACTAGACTGCAAAACTTACCCACATAGCATGATGAAAGTAACTTCAGCAATAATTGTGTAGAAACAGTAAATGGGAATGCATCAGAACATGCAAGATTCAGGAAGACACACTTATTTTTATACCTTATAACTTTAAGTGCAAGAGTAGTTATCTCCCTTAGCAACACGAAAGGATTTTGTAAACAAAAAGTTTATCTAATGCCACCATGAGAACATCACCCAGTATAACACGTAATTGAAAGAAAGAAACATACATTTACTGAAGAGCACCACAAGAAATCATGGAATTATACAAGTGATATATTCAAAAGGGGTAAGTTTTTGTCAGTTTGTTGCTTAAATCTCAAATCAAATTCATATAGATGACTACTTTCTAGGAAAGCAGAATCGCCAGGCGGGATCATGCCCCTAGCCTACCTCTAACACTGCCAGCACAGCAGCAGAACCAGGAAAAGACTGGATCACATAGGTGAACCAAAGGAACCGGTGACAACACGACATTTTAGAAGTCTCCTCTTATCACATCCCAGACCTCCAAGCGCTCACGCTTACAGCTGGGGGGTTCCCTCCAAGCCTCTTGGAATCTCCTGCATTGCCGACGTGGACACCATGGGGCAGAGCACTCCACTGCCTCACCTGTCCTGGGAAACGCCAGCCTCTTCTGTTTCAAACTGCACTCCATACCTTCTCCTCTTCCCCCCGCCTCCTTTTTTTCTTTTAAACTAAACCATGCAAGGACAAATTGCCAATTCACCCCAAGTCCAAGCATTACTTTGACATCCTCTCTCTTGGTTGTTTCTTGATAAAAAGAACACCACAATATCAATTCTTACAATAACTAGTAGCAGCATCAGATAAGTTATACCCACCGTCGCTTTCCTGGTATGCTCCTGACTTTTCAGTGTTTGCTGAGAAGAGGTAGACTTGTCAGTATTTCACCATATTTTTAAGGATCACAAATATTTATATGCTTTTTAAAAAAAAAAAATAACTGTTTGCTAGATTCTGTATATGGACGTTGGAGTTCATCACGATTAGTGATTGCCCACATGCTCTACACTGACTGGTTTCAAACAGCAGTCCTCCCAAAGTAATCAGTCCTCCCCTGCACCATCCCAAAACCAGGCACAGCTTCTCTTCTACATCTGATCCTGCTTAAGAATCTACATGGAAATACAAACATCAGAAAACTGTAAAAGAAACATGCATTAAGTGTGAATGGGAACATTTGTCTAGCACATTACGTGACTCAGTGCAGTTATTCCTCATACAAAGGGAAAATGACAAACCGATACATTATTTTCAGAATTGCCTTTTTTTATATAAATGGGTACCATTCTATTTTGAAACTTAAAATCCATTTTTCATCTGATATCACATGTGTGTTTACCCTTTTAATAACTCTCTCAAATGGACTATAATTCTTGTGTGTTGATTGCATCTAAGGTCTATTTGAAGGCAAGGGTATTAACTGTGTTTGAATAGCTTCCTGTATTCTTACTCCATACCTCAAATCTAATCCTGTGAACTCCTACCGTCAGCAATAAACACCTACAGAAGGTTTATTTTGTTTTTAAATCCCAAGCCCCAGACAACATAGAAAAATAAACCAAAGTCTCTCTATTTTTGTGTTGTTTTTCTCCCTCCCCTCCCCCCCCCCTTTTGTGGTAGAAATACCGAAGAGCCTGGTGGTAGCTGTAATCCCAGAGAGAGGATGCTGGCCTGCACCACTGAAACCCATCGCATTCCTCCTGGGGTGGAGGCAGGCTGACCCCAAGGGCGGCAGGCAGCAGATCTGCCATCACCCTGCCCCAAGGCTGGCTGTGCTGCAAAGTGCGTGGGGAAGCAGATTTAGTTTGTGACAGCCACTGTACCTCACTGCCACGAAGGGCTGATCTGGCCTTGTTTTCACTTATAGAGCAGTAGAACCACCCACACGTGACCAGCTAGCCGGCTGGAAAACTCTTGTGTGGGAAAGAGGCAAAGAGATGAGGTTGCTTTCCTCCTGCTAGGCAAGGTCACCCCGATAACCAGTCGCTGTCCCCAGCCACGGGCCTGGCCTGCACACACCACGACTCCACACCCGAGCTAGCCAGCGTCTGGCAGAAGACAAAAAGGTTTTTTTAAAAATCACTCTGCCAATAAATTGCTGTATAAAATAAGCACAAGCAAAATCTTTTCATTTCATTCTGTTCTTGATGTGAGGCCTAAACTCAGCTGTCCAGAAGTGACAAGCTGGTATACTAACTTGGCACAGTCTCCTAGCAGAAGTGTCACCTCTTTTTCATGATATGTTTTTACACAGAATTATTTGTATTATTATGCACAGATATTATGTATAATAATACAGAAGCCGTATGGACATAACTGCCTGACTTTTTTTAATTACATGTTGTTATACCACCAATTCCAAGAGAGACAACTATCATGCTGTTATTTACCCCAAATCACTGCCATTTACCTGAGGAAAAAAAAAAAAAAGGAAGACAAATGTGTCACCATAACTTCAGGGAGTTTAATCCTAAAGTTGTAATTTTGGTGCATAGAATGGAATTAAACATATTCCTTCTCCTCAGTTTAAAAAAAAATAATAAAAAAAACAGTTAGAGAGTTCCACAGTTTGTTTCATCTCACAGAAAGTCACCCTATAAACATTTCCTTACCGGATCCTGCTAAAGAGAGTCAGATACTACATAACGTAAGATTATTTTTTACAACTAAAAGCAGTGTGGCATGTTCCAAAGAGCCTCAAAAGTTAATCACGAGAAACAAAGCTTCTGTCAACAGCTGGAAGCAAGACCAAACATAAGCACAAAAAACAGCCTACATAACCTTTTATTGGAAGCCAGTGGGGCTGTTTCTTGTTTAAAAAAAAAAAGCTCAAAAATACAACTAGTATATTGCACTAAGCAATATTTACAAAGTTAACAGTATTTGTACAACTATGCACACTTTTCCTTAAGTAAACAAGCCAGAGAATTCATAAAAGAGGAACCACAATAGCGTAATCAAGAATTGATAAAGGGGGAATCGAGAATAAAAAATACTTCATTCTCGGTCTGGAGATGGCAGAATTAACCACCCCTCACCCCCCCCCCACAAAAAAAAAAAATTAAATGTAGTACTGCCTTAGAAATACTTGTTTGTATACATGAGGAGCTGAATTCACATTGGAGTCCCTAAACCAGTAGCAAAATACATTGGAGTATCAATATTCACCTGTACACAACACATACCTGTCTTGACAAGATTACCCCTTTCTGTCTGATCTTTCTGCCTGCCTTGCTCGAGCAATTTGCATAACATAAGGTCTGTCCCTCCTAATGAAATACTGCAATTAAGTTGCAACAGTTGAAATTGCTTCTATCGGCAATAAAATGATTAGTCATTGAGGCACAGAACATTTTAAGGTCATTTTCAAAAAGTCTCAAGAATTCCATCACTGCAACAGCACAAAAGAAGTTGGGATGAAAAAAAACCAAGGAGGTGTATCTTTGCTTTATGTTTATTTGCTCTACATCAAAACAAAACTTGCACCTCATCGGTTGTACTCCCTTTCTTGATTTATGAAAATCATAGAATCATAGAACCATTATGGTCGGAAGAGACCTCAAAGATCATCAAGTCCAACCGTATACCTGATGCCACCATGCTCGCTAAACCCACTAAACCATGTCTTGAAGCGCCACATCTAAACGTTTTTTG
>NW_009618742.1:0-21390 GCF_000690535.1 Cariama cristata | reverse complement strand
AGATGTGCCCAAGCGAAAACACACTGCCCACCACAGACGGGCATTAAGTCCCCTTCTGTTAGTTGTTTTGAGACAGCCGATGATAAAGGGTCCCTTGACCATCACAGTATTATTATTATTTATACTATTTTTCATTTTTCTTGTTTTATTAAAGTTGTTTTAGCTTTCCAATCCATAAGTCCCTCTCCCTTTTCTCCTCTTCTTCCCCTTCTGGGAAAGGAAGAGGTTAATAGAGAGCATCTGCCACCCACTTTAAGTGCCAGCCCAGCCTTAAATGGTGACAGAAGCATGGAGAATTCCCTTTATGAAGCTGCTAGCAGCAGCACAGGCACACCTAGATCCTCCAGAAGTGGAGGAGGTGTGTGGAGGACACAGCTCAGTGCTGCTACACCAGCCTTTCACAGGTGCACAGTCACTTGGGTGGTCTGTGGACCTGGGTAGCAGCATGCACTCTGGCCATCCATGTTCATGGACTTTCCAGTTCCCTGGGCACACTCCAGCTACACCTGACTCCATGCCAGCACAAACCCAACCTGTGCATCACCCCGTCCCACACCTTTGTGTCCTGGTTGCCATGGAAAGGAAGACTGGGTGCAGAGACCAGGAGGGAAGGACATGCTCCAGCAGGTCACCAACATGCATGACCAAGGCAGCACACCCAACTGCTGTGTCTGGCCACGCCACCTTCACTGAATTGTTACTACCAGGTACGATTTGAAATTGGCCTCTTCCCAGTTCCTTTCAAATTTCTGATTGCGCTTAGGTAGTGATTTACACTTGAGCTAGCTGGGCTATGTAGGTGCAGGTTGCCCTGTGAAGTGTGGGCAGATGGCCCAGTTGGGGATGGCATAGGAGAACATGTTGCCCCATTCTCAGAGGAATGGGACATTCAAGCCAATGCTCAAAGACAAAGAAGCCGATGTCAACCAACTGACCCTTCTCCAGGGTCTCTCATTTTGCCATTTACTTTCAGGGCCATCACAGATCAAATAGCAGATCGTGCTGTCACAGGGAGAATCTATCTACATGCTTGCAAGGAGCAAGATGAGCTCAAGGTCTACTGACGTGGTCTGTGATGCCTCATCCTATTTTCTGACCATCTGATCTAAAGTTTGCATGCCCTTGTCTTTCTGGAGGGATCCTGCAGACCTGACTCAAAATCAGCAAAGCTCAGCAGCACACGAGGACATGACATGGGCAGCCTGGCAATGGGGAGAGGAACACGTTCTTTAAGTTGTGCTATGGGAGGGGATAAGTGTGGAAATCCTGGACTTTCCTCAAACACTAATTCCAGTGATGCACTTTACACTGGCAAGAGCCAAAAAGTGTTATTATTATCTCTTCCCACATTATCTCGGGCTCCTCCAAAGCGATGAGCAAAAAGCAGGTTCTCAAAGCCACCACCCCCCACAGAGCTCTCCCGTGGCCTTAAGCCAAGGCAGCGCTGCAGATGCCCCTGGGTGGACGCTACTCCTAACTCATCATCAACTGTGCTGACAACAGGGCCACCAGCGTGCTGAGACAAAGGCAGATAGCACCTAAACAAGCCTTTCCAAACACCACTTTCCCCTGAATAAGCCAGCAGTAAGCACCTTTAAAACCCACAGATTCTCTTCATGAAAGCCCTTAGGCCGTTGTGTCCTCTTAACTCATCTTCCAACGCAAGACAGAACACACAGCTACTCATTCAACCAGACCTGTAAGATGGATGCAGAGAAACCCACCTATAAAGGGCAGCTCCCAAACCAAGAAAACCTCCTCTCCTATGTCCTCTCTTGGGCCTGTACACCTTGCTGTTTCCAACCCTATGGTCTATCCCATCTAAGTACAGGGCACACAGAAAAACATGTCTTTGGAGACAGTCCGAGACATGTTGACAGACAGTTTGCACCTCTCTCAGAAGAGAAGGGTCAAGGACAGCAGTCATTCCTGTGCTCCCTGGGCAGCCTGGGGGGCCAAGGATACCCTCACATCTGCCCATCTCCCCTGTCCCCCTCCCCACCCAAACAGGCATGTGACAGCTGTCTTTCCTTGGCAACCCAATGCATGGGGAAAATTTTAAGCAAAGCATGACTAATACTGAGTTTGAGGCATAGCCAGATGCATGTTTCATAGCGAACCAGGGTCATGGGGCAAAGAGAAACCAACAGTGAGGGGAATAGTGCCAGAGACTTTCTCAGAAAACAGCAAAAAGCAAAGAACTTAACAAAACATCTACCAGGAACAGACAGTCATGGCAACATCTCCATTTCAGGAATTAATCTAGTTTGAACTAGCATACCAGGAAGGAGCCTGAGAAGTCACAGAGGAGTATGTCCCAGTAGCTTGGACCATGCCTCATAGCCAAGAACTTCTTCATGTTTTGTACTTGGTACGTTTCAAGATGTTTCATTTCTGGCTTGTAATGGGCATTATCTTCGCCATCACATGGTGCTATAATATACTTGCCTTCGGAGTGCCCATCCTTATTCCTAACCTCTCAGTACACATTACTTAGTCTTGGATTTTATATTTAGCATTCAGTAATTAAAGGCAGCAGCGGAAAATTAAAATACCTTAACCCTAATAAGTAAGCGGGTTATGTATTTTCAGTCATTTAATGCATTAAGAAAAAGCATGTGTATATATGTGTGTATATATATGCAGGTACATGCACACTCTCACATCTATTTATTAATTTATTTTTATATGTTTATATATTTATATACATGACCATAGATCTTAATTTGCAAAGTCAATGAATACATATTTGGTAATCAGTGCCAAACTTCTCAAAACTAATGAGAAGTCTTTTTTAAGAAGTTGAAACTATCTTTTCTAAGAAGTTGACAAGCTGTCTATTTTTCACACAGATGGAAACCATGTGGAAAAGATTTCAAAAGTCTCTACGGACAGCTGTGAAATCAAGGACAGATTTTTGGCTTGATGCGTGTATGGTAAAACAATGTTTCTTGCCCTATGGTGTGTGGACTGGTGGGATCCATAGATCTTTCTAAGAGACTACAGTATGTAGGAAGAAACATCAAATCTGCTGTCAATCAGATGAAATGTGGTGGGTTCACACTTCCAGAGGAAAGCAGAAAGCTGTCGCAAAGCATCGTTCCCAAATGCAGACATGTCGCTTCCCAAAATGCAAATGTCTGTGTTCAGTGCATGCACTACCAGCGTGTGTAAACAAGATTGTAAAAGCAACAAGGCTGAACATCACATTTTGAGAAATTCTGTGCAAGCTCCATTGGAGAGTGGTGCCCACTGGCTGGGCTCCTGAGCACTTCCATTTATGTGAGGAAAAGAAAGAGATCTAGCAAAAATTCAAACCCTTCAACACCGCACTGAAGAAAGTAAAGAGATTTTATTAAAATATTTAGGACTTTTAACCTCAAACCACTCTCTCCCATCAAGAGCAATGTTCCCAATTACAACTAATTTATCATCGTGGAAGGCGTCAGGAGAATTCCAATTTTTAAAGCAAAATGAAGCGATGAAAATGTAATACCCAAAAATAAAGATGAAATAAAATTATATTGAAGATTCATGAGAAATTGAAATTGATTTGAAGGCCAATATAATCTTCCTCCAGTAGAAGACAGTATTATATCTTCTTCCCATACACAAATGTGTAAGAAGCAATCAAATTTTATTGTTTCAGAAAAGATGTGCCATAAGCGGAGGTGGTAACAGAACACAGTCAGATTGTTCTGCTGCTCTGGGGACTTTTGCTCATACACTGTGGGATTGCCCAGCTGCCTCTAGCAAATGTGGTAAAAAATAAAATAAGATACAAACTGCACTGATGCTGTATTTTCAAAATCCAAGCAGTGTATTTAATAAGTGCCCGAAAACAAGCAACATAGAAAAGGATGTTAATTATTAGCTTAATTTCTATGGGAGGAGACAGGTAAAAAAGTACGTCTGAGTAGGGGAAGAAGTGAGTATGAAGACCATAACTATAAGAAGGTCAAATTCATGTGCATGGAGCTGTGTCTTGCTGTGGCCAGATGCTTTCCTGGCCCAAACAAGATTAATTAAAATTAGTCAGATTATTCAGACCTCAATATTTCTGTATTGTGCTGTGGTGTACAATAAACCTGCACGGGGTGGGTGTGGAGACAAAGTCCGAAGTTTGAACCAGGAGTGTGTGGCAGTCAGCAACACACTACTTTAAAGAACAGGGATTTCCATCTGGTAAACCAGACTAGGATAGAAATCATAGCAGTGCAAGATTCAGAGAAATATAAAGAGATCACACAGTGAGGATGTGCATTTAAAGCATCTCAAGTACATCTACCTACGACCAGGTATAAAACTCCAGTGCAGGAGGTTCATCTTGGGTAACAGTGGCTGGATACCTGTGTCCCAAGCAGGAGGGCTGTGAAGAAAGCCCTAGTATATTTTAAGAAAACACTCCAGTGCATTAAACATGGTGCCATTTCTTTCCATAAAATACATCGCATAATAAGGCAGAAATAATTTCCCCCAGATTTGTGATGTAAGAAACCAGCTCCAGTTCCTTGACATTTCCCCAACGCGCCCCATTGCAACAGCTGCTTCACCTCGGCTCTCTCCATCCCAGTGGGTTTTGCTCTGTCCTTGCGAAGGTCGAGTCCTCCTTCCTCCACCCTCCCAATGGTTTGCCGCCTGCCGAGCGCTGCCTGCAGCCTCCCCGGCACAATCGGCTGGCACGGGTTTGTCGTGCAAACGCTGGTTGCAAGGGACAGAGATTAGGTCGGCGCTAGTGTCAGTCAAGACGTTTCCACCTGCTCTGTGAGTCATCCCGCAAGAGGGAGGTTCAAGAGCTGTCTGTATTTCCGACACTTATGGTTGTTTGTGGTTTTCTAATAAGCTGAGTAGTGGAAAACCAGCGGCGCTATCTCTGTTTGGCTGTAATTCAGATAATTTCTTCTGGAAGCACTGCGATGCACGCTGTCTTTCTGCCGTTTCTGTTTAGGTCAGCCTAAACAGGGTCAGGCAGACCCTGCCTTGTCGTGCCACGGAGCAGTGGTGATCACAGATGGGTGACTTTGGTGATACTTTCCTTGCAGAGCCCTTATCTGAACCAGCCCGTAAGAGGCAACCCAACTCTTTGCTCTGACTACGCCTTGTGAAGGGGATGCTGGCTCATTGCGGGATGATCGGAGAAACCAGCTGTGGGATTTACTGAGCTTCAGGTGATGAAGATAGAAATAGATAGGAGAAAGAAATTTGGCCATGTGCCTCTTTATTTGCCACGTTATTAGCAGAAGGAGACGAGCATTTCCCAGCGCTGTCTTGTTCCACCCTAATGCAGGGGATGTATGAATTGCCCCTATTGACTTTAATGGCAGCTCAAGGTGATTAGCTCAGTTCTTTTTTCTATCTTGTAGATAGCTACACTTCAGCAAGACAAATCTCATCTTAAATCTCTCAGCTCTCGCTCATGAATACTGCAGGGACACAGCACTGGAAGAGATCTTCTGGGAAATGGTGCCGTTCTGTTGCTAGCAACAACATCACCATATGTCCATGTACACAAACTGATCAGAGGCACCTGAAAAGCAGTTAGACTACTATAGGAAAACATTTCTTTGATATTCCTTTTCCACATGATGATGCTTTGATGGCAAGAAACAATTTTCCAGTTTCCACTCTACGTGCAGTCATGGTTTGACAGTCATGCATTGACACTCTCCTGTGCTTTGCACAGTTGTTTTTCTCCATCTGGAGGTTATCTGCCAGATATATTATCAAGGGGAAACATTTTTGGTTTAGTTCTTGCTAACATGTCACATA
Source organism: Cariama cristata (assembly GCF_000690535.1). NCBI lineage: Eukaryota > Metazoa > Chordata > Aves > Cariamiformes > Cariamidae > Cariama > Cariama cristata. The sequence goes on along the minus strand of NW_009618742.1, from coordinate 15,621 downwards.
CCCTTGGCACGGTGTCTCCAGTCACCTGATCATCCTGGCCATTCTTCTTCGCACCCATTTGAGGCTGAGTGCATCCTCCTGGACACACATGTTCAGGACTGTACACGCCGTTTCAGCTCAAGTGAAATAAAAGTCAACAACAGCACATTTTCCTGCCTTTACTGGGATGAAGGATAAATCACTGGACTGATACATCTCCAAACAACACTGGATTTTTTCATGGTTACATGGTGGTCCCGGGCCTCATATTTGCCCTGTTGCTGGCTAGTATACTTCTATTCGCCCTCTCTTTTTTTTTTTTTGTTTCCACCAAAAGAGGGTCATGCATCAGCTCTTTGTCCTGAATCTTTATGGCAATGCCTACACTGCTGGATAAAGATGAGGCCAAGCAGCCTGGACCAGCTCACACCCATGCTGTCATGTAGAAATGCCCTGGAGAGAACCAGCTGGAGCCTTCCAAAATGGATTTGGGCGTGAAATAACAGGCTTGCAGAGAAGCAGATAATCAGCTTCTAGGCTTGGCCTGGCTCTCTTTTATCTAGCAATGTGGAGATACTGAAAGAGTACCTAGTCTCATGTTTTGCACTGCTGAAGCTCCTCCTGATTTCCATTTCCCATAGGCTTTTTGACATGATGCAGGAGTTCTTTGCTTTAAATTCTCTATCATGTGCCCACTTGTGGTGATAGGATTGTCAATAATAAGGTGAAAAGGCACGAGTTTCAGGTCTGATGCTGTAGGACCCACAGTACAAACCTCCCTCCAGCTTCCAGCTCCTTCCTCCAGCACTACTTGCTGTGACCTTTCTTTAAAGAAGGATAAATGACTGATAGTTTTTTATTGGCCCCGTCTACCTACATCTCTTTTTCTCCTACTTAAGTAGCAGTACTGACCAAGAGCTGGTCAGTAAGTGCTCACCAGCTTGAGTGAGATACTGAAACATTTTGCTTACAGGTGACATCAGAGGATGTGAATGTCATCACACCAGCTTACGGAGCCTGAAATCAATTCAAGCAGGGATAGGTCTCTAAATTAGTTGGCAGGGAACAGATTTCTGGGAAGACCAGCATGATCAACACGGTCGAGGGGGAATTTCCCATCCGCTGTAACAGCACGTGCACAAAAGAAACAACATGAAGAGAGAGAAGCAGGGGACAATGGAAGGAAAGAGAAAGAACATGCAAGGTGGGAAAAAACAGTGATGAGGAGAAGGGGAACTAGGAAAGAAAACAGAAAGTTTTTAGAGGAGTGACTTATCATAGCATGAGCCAGCTTGTGACACCAGGCCTGGATTTTTCCTGTGGGAAAGCTCTCTTTGGCTTTCCACATTTCTGTCAGATGAGAAATGGGCATCAGAAGCTGAGCAAATGGCCTGCCCCAGGAGAGTAACTGCGAGGAGTCGGCCAGGCAGACCCTGGTTCCTTGCTGCCACTGCTGGGAGCATGGGAGATCCAAGGGTCAGGACCTGGCCTCGATGAGGACGATCAGGGGAAAGTGTTGTTGATAAAATTATTACCTTGGTGAGTAAGATCTTTGTACCAGAACAGATGCTGAAAGACGCTCCCCAGTTCTAGGGGTATGGTTATAATTGTGTTTTGGTGCTCACTTCTGGCATCAGTTAAACTTGTCACTTCTCCAGCCACAGAAAATTAGAGTCAGGGCACAGACCCAAGGAAAGGAAGAAGGGAGCAAAGGGAAAGAAAGCATACATCGGCATGGAAATGAGAACTAGGGAAAAAAAGGAGAAACAGTGGGCGATGCAGAAAAGTACGAGCAAAAGAAAAGAAAAGGGACAGAAGAGAGAGGGAAAGGGAAAAAGAAAGAAAATCTTATTGCTGAAGTCTGGGAAGGAAAGCCATTCAGGGACAGAGAGGAAGACGCATGCTGCAGTCAGAGAAGCTGTATGGAAAAGCTTGACATACGTCAGTCTCACTATGACTGCTACAGAAACCCAATACAGCTCAGCACTTACGTGATGGGAAAGGGTTGCATGTTAGAGAGGCAGAGAGGGTAAGAGAGTCTGAGATACTAGTCTAAAAGAGTTTGCTCAAATAGGAGCAAAGAGGAAGAGAGTTAAAGCATGTGGACACAAACCACGTTCCACCACTTGGACTCAGAGTGAAACAAGAGACCCTGGACTGTTCTCTTCACTGGTGTGGATGTATAGCCGGTGACATCTGGGGAAGGTTTGGGTCGAGGTACTGATTACAATGGAGATGTCTAAAGTAAGATGAGATGAAGCTGCCCAGGTGCACGGGCAGCCTACTTTGGACTATCCCCACTGCTATTCTGCACCGAGCACACTCCGCCACTTCTCCGTTGTGTGACCTTGAGCCACTCACTTAAACTGGTAGAGTTTCAACTCCCCCATAAATAAAATGCAAGAAGTACTATGAACAACTGCATTACTTAAAACAGCAGCTGTAACAGTAATATCCCCATTCTTAATCTGCTAGTGCTGTGAGCAGGCTTTTATCGCTGTTTGGAGAATTTCAGTTGGAAGTAGAGCCCTGAGAGTATGAATAATTTTGCCTTGTAGCACCAATTTTTAAACTCAGTGTAGCTCCACAGAGGTCAATGACTGCTTCAGATTTCTACAGGTGGAACTGAATACAAAATGTGAGCAGCCTTGCAGAATTGTGAATAAAAATGAAGCAAATCCTGCTCCATCACTTAGACATTTAGATAGACTTCGTACTAATAACCACTGCATGCAGTCTGGTGTTTCTAAATATGATTTTTCAATAAAGCAATGCAAGTTTTTAAAATGCAGCCATCACATAGCAGTAGACAGAGCAAGCTCATACAAGTAAATCCCTAGGTACAGGTGACATCACTAAGCTCTTTAAATGATAAACTTTCACCTTTCTGAGCCAATACAAAAGAAGCCTATCTTCTTGCTAAAAATAGACTGTACTAGTAAATTGCATATACTCAACCTACACATTAAAATGCAGAGAGAGCCCTCTGGGATTTCAGGACAAATATGGTCCTGTGCCAGCGCTAATTTAAGGCTGTTAAAGTGATGCTTTTGAACAATTAAAAATATCTGCCAGTCCTGTCAAGAGGTTCTGCCGGGCTCTTGCAGGTCCCACTATGTTAGAGCATTTCCATGATGATGGGATGATGCTGATGCACACTGACATACGAGAATGAAGGCCTGAGCTCTTACATTTCCAGTCCCCAGCACTCCAGAGAAAGGACAAGAAGAGAGGTATTTGCTGTCAATCAGAGTCCTTGCACAGCACAAGTCTTGGAAATGTCAATGCACCGAAAAAGATAAAAAGAACTGAAATTCACAGAAAAGACTCAAAACTCATGCCATGTTTTGAGAAGGTAGGTCTTTCAGGATGACTATTGAGGATGAGTATCACAGTCTCCTGGGACAGAGCATCAGCATATGTCGGCCTGGATTTATAAGCTCCTTCTTTCAGAAAATTATCCCAGATAAGTTCTCAGTGAACAGGCGTACCCTGTAAAAACGGTCCTGCACAGCAGCAAGAATGTCAGATGGTGTGGTATTATTCAGCAAAAACATTCAGAGCTGACCCTGGCAGTCTAACCCATGGTTGTCAGGTGCCATGGGGTTTAGACCCAAAATATCTGGGTGAGAGTGCAAGGATTCTGAAGAGCCCAGGTCTCGCTGTAGCCTGTTTGCATTTCCAAAAAGATAAACTCCCTGAAGTCTGTGAGACCAGAGACTTTGCTGGTCTGTTTGGGCAAGAAGCCTTCAGAGCAACCACCAGCTGAGAGATGAGCAATTTTTATGTTTAGGCTTCCTTTCCTAAGGAACTCTGTCCAGTTGTGTATGGCCTTAGCCTTGCCTTACATGGAAACAGAGCAAAATCAGTTTTTCAGCAGGAGCGGCTGTCAGAGGCATTAATAACACGACCTCCTACTTACATGACAACCCCATAGTCTGACATGGCTTTCTTTTACTTCTTTTATTTATATATATAAAATAAATAAAAAGAAATGGACTCTTTGTGCCCTGTCCCTAGCCTTTCAGGGTTTGCAGCAGAAGCAAGATGCAGACTCTGCAGGACTCTGCCCACAAAGAGCAGCACAAATCTCCAGAGCTCCCCACTGATGGCAGAAAGGGGCACCCGACTGCTGCCTTGGAAAACCCCAAAAGCTGGGATTGTGTCCATGGCTGAGGTCCCTCAGCTGCCTTTTGGGAGCCATTCATTACTACCTTAGAGCTCCCGAAACAACAGCAGCGCAACTGTATTGAATGTAGGGGTCAGGCACAAGGGAAAGCGGCTGCACAGGCAAGCGAGACCCAGTTGTAGGGGTTACTGTGTTAAATAGTAATAGATGGTACGGGTTATGGCCTTACTGCCTGTGATCTTGCCTGCAGGGGAAATTAGGGTTAGCTGCATCATCAGCCATCGCCAAGTGGAGCCAATGCGAGAGCCGCTGACGTCTTTCTGGAGGGAGAAGACGTATTTTTCAACTTATTAGTGGACGATTTTTTAATAGGCCAATAGCTGGGAAAACACCCAGGTGAATAAAGAATCTTCATCAGAAAATTAAGTGAATGGGGAGAAGAAATGCACTGTTACTGTCCCTTTTGGGGTCATTTTGTTCTGGTACTTTCAGCCACGTATGAAGAAACTCCGTGAGGAAGATATACACCGTAAATGTATAAGGCAATGAATTATTGGTTATCACAGACAAATCCCACTACCTACAAACTACAGTCCTAGAGGAGGGAGGAGCAGGAGGAGCATGTTAGGAAATGGAGTTGAAGGAAAAAATCCTCAGCTGCTCATAGGTCACTCCTGTTACATGCTCACAGTCTTAAGGATTTTGAGGATACTCATGGGTGCTCCCCAACTGGAACCTCTTGTAAAAGGTGATCCAATGTCTGAACCCACCTAACAGAGGATGCAGAGGGATGAAGGAGGCATGTGAGCACCTGCTGCAGCTGGTAACTACATCCCAGGAACTTCCAGAGCTGCCCCAAGCAAAGGACCCAGGAGATTTATTGATGGGACCCCCCAGTAGCCCCCTTGAAGGTAGGGTTTGGTTTTTTTCTGCCCTGGCTGTACCACCGGCACCTCTGTTTCTCCCCAGGAGTCTTAGCCCAGTAAGTACTTGCTGTCATGTGTGTTTTTACAGTGCTTCACTATAAAACCAAAGTTAAGCCTGTCATTTCCCTGCACTAACTTCTCAACGTGCAAGCCAGTTTTGATCACATTTGACGATGAGGGGAGAAAGTTTTAAGAAATAGGTCTTTATAATAAAGGCATGTATGTTTTATAATGGTGTCAGGGAGATGAGAGACAGCCAGATTCACTGCCCCACAGAGCAAAAGGCTGCAGCAAGGCTGAGTAGTCAGTTGTCCTGCCAGGTAGACCATCAACATGCTGGTATAGTAAAGGACACGGAAGGGTGTGGGATTTTTGCACTGGGAACAGGAGCAGGGTACAGGAATCTGTAGGTGCCATGGCAAAAACAGAGATTCAGTGTTTCTTCCTGTTATAAAATATTATGTTTTCCCACAGTACAAGGTAAATAACTACTGGGTAGAAAGTCACAATGTGATCCTGCTCATTTGGGGATGCTGCTGGATTTGGTAGGTGGAGGAAGCCTGGAAGGGTTTCTCTGTAGAGGTAGTGTGGTAAGGTCTCAAACCCTTCCCTTGGTCCCCAGCATATACACACACATACACAATTCATACATACACACAGAACTAAGTCTCATGTTTTTTTCATTTGTGGTGTCTATCTGGAGTCAGACACATCTCCATATGCCTCACCCATTCAGCGTGTCTCTGCATGTTCCAGTTCACAGAGACCTGCCCGCCTACCAAAGACCAAAACTCAAGAATTCAAGGGAATAATTTGTCTGTGGTCTAAACAAAGGGAGTCATCAATAAGATCTTCTTAAAAGGAGAATTCCCTAGTTCTTAGAAACATTTTTATGTTGGCCTCACTGCTATTTCTCTCTCTTTTTCTTTTGCCACACCTGTGTACACACACATACATGCCTTGGAAGTAAATGCAATGGAGACTTCCAAATTCAATTTATAAAGCAGGATTAAGAAGCACGAACCTCCCAAGGAAACATCTCGGTTGTATAAAACAAGCAAACTAGGCATCAACAAAAGCAAAATGTCCAAACAAGCTCAGCAAAGCTTTTGCTATAGATACTTATACCCAGTGAAGTTCTCCACCTATTATGAACGGGGTACTTGATAATTTACTTAATCACTAACTTGAGAAATTGCTATATGCTAAGGAACTCGCAACTCCAGATCATACCACACCTGACCGATGAAGCGACACCTGAGTTGAAAAGCTGCTGCAAACCTTGCTTATATATTGGGATTTTCTAGGTGCTGAGTGAACTCGTATAAATGTCCATACACAAGTGCACGCTACCTCCTTACACCAGGAAGGTGCATCGCCCGTCACAAGGGATGGGAAGAGCCCAGCACAGCAAGTCACGCCACAGGCACGGTCGGGCACTCCAGCCGCAGCCAGCCATTTCCCTGGGCACCTACCACCCACACGGACTGAGCTAAGGGAAGCCTGAGAAGTCTAGGAAAAAACTGTTGGGCAAAAGTTTTCTCACAAGCGTTTGTTTCACTTCTTATTGCACAGCCATGTCTGAACGACCACATCTAGGACAGGCATGGGACAAACACAGTCTGTCAGAGACTTTTCTCTTGCCAGTGAAAAGTCTCCTAGACATGAACACATTCCCAAACAAGCCTGATGGCGCTCACCTGCTGGTCATGGAGCCGTTGTGTGGGGTTGCCAGATGTCAGGGTGCAGGGAAAGCCCTTTCTCAACAGGTCTACACACGCTCAGTGCTCTCCTGCTCCCACACACAACTTGGGTAGGATGTAGATCATTAACACAACCAGGCGAGGGTGTCTCCATCTCAGTGAGGGGTCTTAATTTCCAACAGTGGTGATTCAAGGCTTAATTTAGTCACTCACACATAGGGCTCTAGTGCCACTCAGAGGTCCTTCAACATTGTCATGGGGCTAATAGACATCACAATGAGTTTTGGGATACCCAAGGGCATCCCAAATGGCACCAGGCATGATGGATGCCAACAGAGACTCCCCTCTCACAACTGGTCAACTCAATGACTCATTTGGCTCCTCTGGTTGTACTGACATGGAACTGGGTTTCAGTTATCCAAACATCTCCATGGAGTCATTTGTGGTGTCACCCTGGTGTCATTTAAAATGGTGTAGGATATCCTGCCTAGTTTACCAGGGCATGGGTCTACTCTAGTTACCATGTCATATCTGCCAGCTCTGAGAAGGTGTTGTGGGACCGGATGGCACCAGGTGGCTCCTGCACATGGCTGGAGCTGGTAGCAGAGACTCCCAGGCAGGTGAAGCTAAGCTGGATGTGGATCCCACCCCAACTACTTAAATCACAAAGAAATTTGCAACTGCAACTTCAGTGCAGTTTAATCAAATCAGCAGGGCCTCCAATCAACCCAGGAGACACTCAGTCAAGTACTTTTTATTTGCCTCCTTCCCAAATTGAAATCTACCAAATCAGATTGGTAAACTGAGCTGTTACCTCCTAAGATAAGGACTGAACAGAGGGTTTTGGCATTTGAGCATCCAGGATCCTTCCCTACTCATTTGACAAGATGAGCACATAATAGCAATATAGTCACACTTTATGTTTCAGCCACTGTAACAAATCACTGATATTACATCTGTACCGGTAATTGCTTTAATATTGATGAATACAACCTACCCTGCTCTGCTTGTACAAAGCTCCTACTGCTTTTACCCGTATTTTATTCCAGGTAATCAAATAAACAAATCTAAAATGAGTTTTGCCACACTAGTCCTGTCTTCCTCCCCTGCTAACTCTGCAACATCTGTTATTAATAAGCATAATATTGGCTGTACAGTAATATCAGGTTTTATGCTGTTATAAGCCTTAGGTTTTGTGCTGAAATTTTGCTCCCAGTACTTTGTGCTACTTACCTTGCTCCAAAATTACTGCCCAACAGCAGGGATTAGGTCAGTATTTCAGCACAGTCGAAATCTGGTGGGAGATGTTTATGTACACCTGTTTTTGGCAAAATATCTTTCCTCCAATGACTTTCTGTATGGCTGAGTTATGACTCTGACGAGCTAACATAGCAAATCCATCCCTGTCTCCTTCAGGGAGCTCGTAAGGACTTATGAGGGCCCGGGAGCACGCACTGGGACAGGCCACAGTGGCCATGCAAAGCTTTCTAAGGATGTCTTTAATAAGGGGTATGACAAAAATATACATGGGAAAAAAGTACTACAGTCTGGCCTGTGTAAGGACAGACAGTCTTGGATTTAACTACCGCCTTGACCATGCCTGAAAGCCCTTCAAAGTCAGAAAGGATGGGTCAAAGTGTTTATGTAGGAATTTGAGGGAGTGCGAGGATTAAAATGAGTGTCTTTTCCCCTGGATAAGCGAAAAAATAACTAAAAATATATAAAGTAGTTTGGGTTTAGATGAGACAATTGGGAGAAAAACCCTATCCTGCCACCTAAGCATAGACCCGTGTTACCCACCAAGAGGTGGAAGTGGGAGGCTTACAGCAGCTGGATGGCCATTGCAGCTGGGATGGACAGGATGACAGCCTACAGTTGTCTCTTGTTTGTCAAAGGTCGAGCTGCTTTAAAAAATATACCGCCCGAAGGAAGCAGAAATAGCCCGCTTCCTTTTCTCACTGCACAGCATGAAGGATGTGGTTTTCCTTTTTCATGTGTGACTTGCCACAGTTGTCTTTTCTGCCATCTTCCAGCTGGAGGATGCCAAACAGCCTTGTGTGAAGGTGCAGCTGAAGGTCGCCTGGAAATTTTGGTTGGCGCAGGATGTATCTCCATGGCTGATTAGTAATGTTTCCCAACTGGTGGCTTCATTATTTGCTGTTTAAAAATGAGACTAACTCCTGCTTCACTTTGAGGTACAGTCCAACCACCTTTTTTTTCTTTTTTTAAATCTGGCCCTTTCTTGTTTGTGTCCTTTTTTTCTAACAGCTTCCCTCCATATTTAAGAAACATCTTAGGTGAAGACATTGCCAGATCAGCTGAATGGCTAGAATAGAAAAAACAACAGGTCTTCCTCCTCTCCTCCTTTAATGGCTGCATCCTCCCTTCTCCCCACATGTTTATAAATTTTTTCTCCCTCCTGATATCTGCTATCACTTATCTGTTTTCTCCTCTTGTGTATTCTCTGATGGCAACTGTACCTTCTCCCAGAGTTTCAGATATGGCTGAGCCTCAAACCCAGCTCAACTTCTCCTTTTCAGCTTTGCACTTAATTCCTTTGACATTTGCTTTTGCATGTCTATCCACCATCCCAATGCAAGTTCTTTAAGATGAAACCCAGATCTTTTCCCTTTGGCCTTTTCTGCATCATCTATCACTGTAGACAACTCCATTTTCTTCTCTCTGTCTTGTAATCTGGACTCTTTCCTCTACTTCAACCACATTAAATCTTGTCTCATTAAATCTTGTCATTTCTTTTTTGATACAATCAAGATCAGTCTTTTCATTGCTATCTATCTCCAGTCTTAACACCTGATTCATTTTCTGCCCCTGTGACAATAAATTCCTGTAATAGATAGGTAGCTGGAATGCTGCTAGAATATTTCAGTAAGGCAATAAATCCTGCTCATCTACATTTTTTGTTCGATCATCTGAATGATTTGCTGCTCCATCATAAACTGACTTCATGGACAAAGCAGTCCTCAGATTTAGTCCTGTTCTGTGTGCTATTAATCGTATGGCCAATACCACATTCAACCCGAGCTATTATTGAACAAAATTTTGCATGGTACCTTGAATTTCCTTTGCTACTCCACTGCAGGGTCATCTGCTCTGTTTTCTGCTCTACAGTAATTATTTCATGCCACTCACTAAAAATGAACAAATTAATTCAGCTTATAAGCTCTGACTCTTCCTGTCTAAAGACTTTCTCCAATGGACTGTTTCCAGATGGTGTTCTCTGAGCCACCGATGGGACATGCCTACACTGGATGGCATGAAGAGAAAAGTCTTTTTTCTTTACTTGCAAAATGGTTCAGTGCTAGCCCTACTCAAATGGGCAAGATGATGATTCCCCGACATTAATTCTTTATTTGAGCTCTTTTATTTGCACAACCTGTCTCTCCCATGTATTTTGTGCATTGCCAGTTTAAACCTTTACTTATCCAAAACCGTATTGCTCATGCTCAGTGCATTTGCAATGTGTTCATTAGGAGTGACCTGGAAGATGTGCCAGTCATCACAAACACATTTGCTTTTCAGTCACATCAGTTACAAGCCAGGTCTTTAGGACCCCATCCTCACCCTTCAACTCTTAGAAACCCAAAAATCCCTACATCTTCTATATTTACATGTTTATGAGCTTATATCATAAGATATATAAGATATAAGCTTCTCTTTAGGAGGTCTAAGTCTTCCTCACTGAAAAGAAAATTTATTTTTTCTAAGCATTGTGATGGATTTTACTGTTTTGCACAGCTTGGCCACCTGGGAAACTGCAGTGACAGCAAGGATGGAAGGTGCGTGCTGCTGCACATAGGTGTGCATATATATTACATATATATACATACATATACACAAACATGTCTGCCCCTGCCAGGGGAATTTCCACCACATCTGAGCAGCACAGGGCCCATGACAAAAGCTGAATGTGTCTGATTCCTCCCAGCAGATGTCAGTGGTATCTTAGTTGCCAGAATTGCTCCATGTGTCCAGTCCAGCGCAAGGAAAAGGTGCCCCGCAGACGGGCGGCTCAGGCAAATTTTTAAACCCAATGTTGGGAAATTTCATATCAATTTCTCAGTTTAGGGCCGTAAGCACTTTGCATATATAATACTGCCTTAGCTTTTTCCTGAGAGGTGTATTGGTCTTTTCATTTCAGTAAATAACACTTGTGGCTCACAGCATCTTCACTTTCTCATTTGTTCTTTTTTCCCCTTTAAATCATGTTGTAAAAATCGCTCAGGCCATTGTGGGCAATTTAACACAAAGTTAAGAATTCTCAGAACAGTTTTATTTTCTACTGAGAGTGCATAATCTGTTAAAAACCTGTTTTGTTTCATGTTTTCTTTTCTCTTCTGCTGAAGATGAGAACTATGTAAAATACACTCCCTCTTTCATTGTTTTTTCTCGATCTTTATGCCTCACTCCTCCTCCAAGACTCATGCTGCCAACATAGAATGTATCTCAGATACAAAAGGTTAGAGACCTTATTTAATAAACTGCACTGCAGAAGATAATTGTGCATTGTATTTTCCAGCATAGTTTTTCTTCTTTCTGAAAAGCATTGCAAGCTTTATTTCACACTGCCTTTCAGTTCAGCCCCACCACCAGCGCTGCAACAGAAACAACAAGGTACAGGTGCATGGGAACAAACTTCTAATTAGAGCTCAGTTTGCCTCTGTTAATTTATTTCAGATTTACCAACCTTGAACCACTTGATATATGACAGTGACACTCTTGTGATTCACAGATACTCATCATTCAAACAGCAATAAAAGAGGTGTAGAGCGTTTCATACAGATTAATGACCCCCTAGAGACCTGCTGACCTAAGGCAAGGCCCAATAACCTCCATTGATCATAAATTCCCAAACAACTGCTTTGACCAGAGTTCATCATTGCTATTGGAAGCTGAAAGGCATGGAACAAAATGTAAGGTGTCTGTTTCTCCCCTCTGCCAGGTTCTGCGGTGTGCATACCCTAAATTCCCCTGGAAATATTGGGAACTGCCAGGGAATTTACTTTCCTTGTGTTAGCTCACCATGGCCCATTTTTATATCCTGGCTACCCCACTTCTCTAATTAAGAGAATAAGTTGCAGTCCCCTGTAAAATTATTTCATCCACAGTCTTTAACACATCTTTCTAGTGGCAACATAAGGTACCTGTATTGAATGTGCTACGGTCATAATGTTAACACTAAAGATGCTGAAGTCTAATCACATAAAGGTTTTTCTGCTTTCCTTCTTATGTATATTTGTGCCAGAGCTTCAATAGGTGAGCCTTCCTCCCTCGAGTAATGAGAAGACCCAAGGCAGAGCAGCCCAGGGCAGGGCACAACCCTTGGGGACCGGGAGAAGGGATGCTCACAGCTGTCACACAGAACATGAAACGACCTCTAAATTAATGATGGTATCAGAGCCATGAGGGAATCCAGACACTTCCTTATAATAGAGATATCAATAACTCAATGGTTTTCGTTTACCAGGAATAAATAACAGAAAACATCCTGGGTCACTGTTAGGATAAGGGAGCAGCACAAGCTCAGGATTGTATTGTGGCATGGACCGCACTGATTTTGGTAGGGACGGTCCCTCTGATGGGAAGGTGGAAGATCCCTTCTGTGGAGTCTTATGCTTCCAAACATTTCTGTGCTTGGCCCAGCCAAGAACCCTCCCAGCAGAGGCTTCAGAGGAGCTGATGAAGGAGGAAATTCCCACCAGCAAGCTCCCTCACTTGCTGCTTATCACACCTGTTCTCCCCATCCTGCTGCACCCAAGGGAGAAGCAGAGACCACCCAAAGGGAAAGAAGCTTTCAGCACTGCATGAAGGAGCTGGAGAGCTGCTGGATGAGCAGGGAGGTGGTTGTGCAAAACCCATCGAGCCCAAGGAGGAGCAAAGGGGCAAAGGCCTGGAGAGGGGCAGGGTGTGTCATGCTGTTATCTTTTGGTCACGTTTTTGGGGGAGGTGAGGCTAAGAAATGATGAGGCACGGGGGAAGGTGAAGGACGCTGCAAAAATGGACAGTTTTATAACAACGTCATTTATTTGGCACTGTTTCAGTGTTCTTGGGGTATCCCATATTTTATCACAAACTTGCAACCAGACAAGCAAAAGGAAATGTGGGTCATGTGGAAAGAAATGACATATCTTTAAGAACTTTACAATAAGATCTACTGGCCTGTCGTGCCAAAACTACATGAAGGAGTAAATGTGCAGAGTCTTATTTAAACGTTTTTCCTCAGATATACTAACTTACCAGACTCAGACTTAATTTTGTTTAATCTCTCCTGCATCTATTTCTGACTACTGAAGGATCATAGAAGTTGCAGCTGGATGATTTAACCAGATAATCCACCTGAGCATTGCTGCAGAGCTCTTCGTTCCAACATTTGCTAGTGCCATCTTACTCCTCATGACACACATCCCAAGGAACTCTGAGCGATGTATCTTGTCATCAAGATACTCTTTTCTCTCACTTGGCCCACAGTTTCATCTTCTTCATTGTTACAAGCTTGGACTAGGGTAACAATTTGATAACGATGTTTGAAAACTCGACAAATTTCAGCAATGATGGAAGAGTGATGGACAGAGACATCTCTGTTCCAAAACCTGGGCTCTCCAAGATGGTCCAGGAGTTTATTGGGGGAAGTTCAGCCATTTTTGGTTATAGCAGTAAGAGCAGTGAAAAGATTACTCTTTTATCCATGATCAAAGCTGCATCTAGGTTCCTTATCTGCATGACTTCTGTTAGAAAGCAGAACACTCTTCCTGTTATTTAATACACCTGCCTGAAAAAACACATCAGATGAAAGATTTCAGCAGAATTTCTCTCCAAGTTACCTTTTCTGACCGTTTCCTAGTATTTCAGAGGGTAAACAGCAGGAGTAAGCCAGAATTTTTTAAAACTACTCAGCCAACAACTATGTGTTTTCTTCGTATAGTTTTCCCATCATAAATATACTGGCAGTACAGCATAAATCAGAGAGGGATAGGTTGTCCAAAAAAATCCTAAAAATAGGGCTCTCTATTACCTGCAGTTTATTACAATTGCAACTGTACCCCTTTTTGGTTGTTTTTCTGCAAATATTTTTATGGGGTTTTTTGCTTGTGTGGATGGATGAGTAGTTGGATAAATGGGTAGACAGATGTCTGCACAGAGAATTTTATTCAAGCAAATGGGGATTCGGCATGTGAACAAGTAGCTTCATGCCAGAATTGCTTTCTCGCCTGTCAAGGATAGAGACATAGAAATAAATATGGGTGTATATATACAATTATTGGCAGAAATGTGAGATGAAATGGAGTATATTGTACACTGATAGCATTTCTGCTTTGTCAGGAGGGAAAACAGCAGTTTAAAAACTGGGACCAGCCTACCAGGGAAACATAATGCCATTTGTTGTGCAAAAAGAAAAAAAGATGAAAACATTGTTAAATGCTTTAATTTTTCCTAAGCTTATTTTTCAGCTGTCTGTATCCAAAGCTGCGGGGTAAACCCAAGCACCAACATGATGACTAGTCCTCCGGAGACTGAGGAGAGAAGAGACAGTGACTATAGTGATCCCGATGGGAAGAGTCAGTGATCCACATGTGTCGGCTGGCTCCAGGGCAGTGCCACGCTGCCCATCTCCCTCAGTGCAGGACAGACTCAGCCAGGTCATCGCAGCAGAGGATGCCACAGGCACCTCCCACTCAGTACCACGACTGCACCGCCTGCGTGGCCTTGCCTTTATCTAACAGTGCAGCAACAAGTTCTCACATGAACAGCCTGTCTGGACAGGGGAAATGATGAACGGAGTTGTTTTCTTGTAAGAAACACCTAGAATAGCTTGAATGACCCAAATGGGGTAATCCTTTCATGCCGTGCCGTGCCCTGGTGGGAGGCCAGTTTGATGCTGCACAACTTGGGGTTGCCAGCATCTGAAGGGAAGTTAGGTTATCTATACTATTCTCTCTTTCTTTAAACTATTAGGTCTAATAAATAGCATTTTAAGGGATACTTTGCAGAGCCTGAGTACTTTTCTTACCAGTATTATAACAAACCAGCTGGTGTGCAGGACAGACAGCTGCACAAAGAAACTATGGTACATACACTTTGACAAATGCACCGTGCCAGGGTGAAGGGGGCAGAGGATGGGGGCAGCTGCCTTTGGTGAGAGCTGGACTTTGCTCCATGGTCATGGCCGTGGGGAGCGTGGAAACCAGGACCCGGGCTGAGAAGATTGCTTGGCTGGTGCTGGCCAGGTCATGTCCTAGCAGCTGTCCTCTCTTTACCCGCTGGGCTTGGGAGCAAGAAATCCTCCATCCTTTTAAGCATGTGTAAAATATATATTGGCATTGCCCTCTGCTGGTAGTGCTGGCCCCATCAGGGGGTTCACGGCGATGAACACCCATGGACCCACAAAGCACCCTTTGCTCCCAGCTCCCTGCCTCACTCTGAGGCAAACCTGGGCAGGTCAGGTGTAGGTGACCACCACGGTAGCCACCAGGAACTCTGTGGAGAATATCGCCCTCTGCATTTTATTAATTTATTCATTTATTTTTTATGTATTTTCTTATTTATTCTAAAGGACATATTTGTTAATTTATTGATGGCTCACATTTGCTTAATCTGCATAGGATGCTTCTCAAGGGATGGAGTCGGCTGCTCCTGGTGAGCCCTTGATGCCCTACGGAGAATCCGGGCTGTGCTGGTAAGTTTGGTCAAGGGTGTTGTTCCCATTCCCTGTTGTGATGAACACAGCCCTACTCATCAGGAAAATGGCTTGAGGATTGACAGAGGGAATGGGATGATTGTCCTGCCAGGAGGCAACAGAACAAGAAGATCAGGGAGATTTAGAAAACTAAGACTTAATTGAATGGGCTTCAGCTTAAACTGCAACTAT
>NW_009618741.1:0-8819 GCF_000690535.1 Cariama cristata | reverse complement strand
GCAGTTTATCGCAGCGGCTTTGACAGCTTCGTGTCGTTTGCAAAAGACTACAGGCGCCTAGTTACGATCTTGCAGGAAACAAAGTCCCTTTGGGTGTTTGACTTTGAAACGGGCATTGACATTGGGGTTTGTGGCCAGGCTTTCAGAGGCACTGAATCCAAAGCAGATCACAGGAGTTGGGCCCCTGAAAGCTTTTGCAAATCCTCCTAGACATCTCCTTCATCTTTAGGGACCTAAATGGCTTTCAAATCTAGTTGCCCTGTCAGTTTTTAAAATATTCTTTCCAGATATGAAAATATTAATTTTTTTGTCCTGAGGTGTCTATAATGATAACATAGGTTCTAATCTAATGTACTAGTATTATACATAAATACATACCTATATACACCAGAGCTTTATTTCTTACGCCTGTACAGCCCAGGGCCCCCTGAGCTAATCCAGTTGTGGAATCAAAACAGATTAAGTGCTTTGGTAATGAATAAAGTCCCACAGCATCACTACAGAGTAGGTATCATCTCCCATTTCATACAGAAAGAAATGTGAGCACAGACCAGTTATTGATGCGCTCTAATTAACACAGTATGTACATAATGAAAGTAGGAATCAGAATGCAAGTCTCCTCTTTTTCAGATTTCTAATTTGACCAGTTTATCCAGTATTCTCAGATGGTAAATGCAAAAAACCTTTTTAAAAAAAAAAAATGTTACAATGACTATATGGATTATCAGACTAACAGTGGAAGGAAAAATAACTATATAAAAATCTCCAAATCTCGGTCTTTCTCTGCTTTGAATGAGCTATTAAAGCTGGATATTATGTTGCAACAATGCTGATAGTTCTCTGTGGTTTCTTGTCAGTACTTACATCAGGCCCTTAAAATGCCTAGAAGTTAATTTATTGGGGAAGAGGATTATAATAGTCACTAGGGACCCAGAAATTTGCCTATACCAGCATTTAATGATAAGGAAACATGAGATATATGCAGAAACACAAAATCTAATTTTGGCTAAATGAATTATACACATATACTACTCCAAACCTAACTATAATAATTTTAACTAATCAGAGAAAAGAGTTCCTCCTCAGTACTCCAGGTTCTGCATACGAGCTCTTGTATCTCCAAAACTTAGACTTATAATCCCTGAGTCCTCGGATTTTAAAGCCAAACCTTCTCCAGTCAGATTCTGCCTCTGGTTTAGTGTCACTCTCATAGCAGAACAACTGGCTTCAGTTCCTACCTGGGAATTTGCAATGTGTAAGAAAATTGCCAGGTGGCGAAAACCAACACTGCCACTTCCTTTTCTTTCTCTTACCACCTGAGATGAGACTGGGAAAAAAAAGAGTTTAGCCAAAGCGCTTCTACACTTCAGTTGTTATCAGCTGCCAGAACAGCCCCTGTAATCTGAGGGCACCAAGGTATATATTAGAATAGTCACTGAACTGCTCTAATTTATGCCATAAATTGAAATCTGAGGAGGCACTCAAGATTTATTTTATCACTCCAGACTTACAGAAGACAAGTGATAGTATTGTTCTGCTCTGGCCTATAGACTATGCCAGATCACGTGCTCTGCTAACATTATCTTACACAAACAGAAAAGAGGTGCTATGCTGCCTATAGTTGCTAAAAGGGAGCTAATGCTAAAAGTAGAAAAGTAGCAAAGATAGAAGTTTACATCATTTTCTATCCTGGGAAAAGCACTGTTTCTTGCACTTCGCCATCACAAATCAGTGATGTACTTTGTGGCAAAACACTGAATATCTGGCACGACTTGAGAAGTTCATTTTGAAAACGTTTTTTAAGAACACGTCCATATTTAATATGCTTTGAGAACCTCTTGTCAGGCATTGGATTCATTTGGTGGAGAATAGGGAGAGAACTGTGTAGCTCAGAGTGGTCTAGCCTCAGCTACAGCAGGAGCCAGGCTCGGCTTTGGGAACATTCACCCGTTCACATGCTTTCCACCTGCACGTTTACAAGCAGCCATCCCCTGATCTGCTCAACTTTCCCTTCCTGTCCCCCCCAGTACACACAGCAGTCACCCAGCCCGCGCTGCACAGCCACCACAGGCTGCTCCTACCCCACTGCTGCTTATTCCCTCTCCTGCCTCCGCACCTCAGGCAAGGAAATGTCCCTTTCCTCCCCTTCCCTCCAGCAGGATCATACCTCCTCTCCCAAAGTTGTGGTCAGCACTGCACAAATTGAAAGTAAAACACAATCTTTGCATAATTTATAATTAAGGAAAACAATCCTATGGTTTAGTACAGCCGTTCACTATGTACACTACTCAGTGCTCTCATGTCAGCTGACTGAAAACAAAATACAAGAAAAGAAATAAAATGCATCTCAAAACTCCCTGATTTTATACACAGTTGTTAATGCTTGGGAAATGCTTATACTCTGTGTGGTCTTGAAGGACTGGAAGAATGACTGGCTAACGCATTTATTGACAAGTTTGGCACAAGGTCACCAGATATAAGGGAAACACTGGAAAAAAGCATGAAGAGGTGTAGAAAAGTGATCAGTAAATCATAGCTATACATGAGACAGCATGAGAATACAAATAAGAAGATAATGATTCCTTTTGTAATTGGGCCTCAAAGATAAGGATATGGGTCTTTACCAAGAAATGACACTGAGGAAACAAACGAGAAGATATATGGTAAAAATGACAGGCAAAGAAAGTGAACATTGCAGCAGTGTATTGAATAAACCAGCGAAAAGTCAGAGAGAAAGACTATGCAACTCAAGACAAAATTAAAAGAGGTGGAACAATGGTTTTATCAGGGCAAACATCTGTCCCGTGTTATAGCTTTAATGGGTCAAATGCAAAAAGCAGAATTTTGTAGTAGCTATTGCATCAGTTTCACGACATTAGTTGTCTTCAAATCATTGCCTTTTTGAACTAGGCAGTGTTTCATCAAATTATTTCTTATATTGCTTACAATATTATTCTTCCCCTTCCATTCTGCATTTAGGCAAAAGTACACATCTGCAAGAAGCAGTTTTCAAAACACACTGATAGTGGGGTTACCACCTGAGAAAATCCCTGAACAAGATTGATAGACCTGGCAAATGCAATGCTCTCCAAATAATAGCTACACTACCAGCAACAACAGCACTCTGCTTCCCTTTCTGCATAGTAAATGTGCATTAAGCCTGACCTGGAAGAACCACTTCTTTGGATGAGTAAGTCTCCATGCTTACTCAGTTCTTGCCCTTCCTGTTGAGACTGCCAACAGCATTGCCAATTAGTGCCAATCCTGAATGCAAATTGTAATATGAATAGGCCTTTCAATTTTTAATTCCAGACTTTTACACTGGTGGTGTATAAATGTTTCATTAGTGCACTCCTTTCTCTAAGAGGTGGTTCATTCACTCATATTTCTGCCTTAGTCTGGGAAAAAAAGCTGTTTACCTGAAGTACTAGCAGAAAATGAGCAAACAGGAACTTTTATTTTTGAGTGCTCTTCCCAACTCTAGCAGTAAACTCTGGAATCAGAGTTCCATTCTTGGGAATTTGGATTTATTGAAAATACATATCACAGTGTCATGAAGACCACCACCTTAAATTCTTACCTGATGTCCTTTATCTCTACATACTTGCTCTCAAGCAATATTCAATATCAGGAATTCACAAGGTTTTATTTGGTGGGGTGTGACCCACTAGTGTCAGTGGCAGGGAAACCCACTAATGCCAACTGCAGTGGTAGGCTGGAAGGGAGTAAAAATATGCGGAGTGGCAACTCTCATCTGAGGGCTGGGGCAGGCACCACTAAACATACAGCATGGTTTGGAGGTCCTTTCTTCTTAGCTCTGAGGGTCTCCTTAAACCTTAGGATAGGATGAATTTCCTACCTCACAGTAAGCAGAACCCACTTCATGCCTTCCCAAGAGAATCAATTCTGAGATTCTGTGTCACCATTAAAGAGCATTTTTGACAATGAACGTGAAGCACAATTTACTTTCCATAGCACTTGCAAAGCATGAAGCAAGGGCACTTGAACATGCTGATTAGTTTCAGATCATCTCAAAAGGCCTTAACAGGCTGGTCATGTTACATTGTAAATCCTAGCAACAATAAGTATGTGCATGAACAGAAATATCCCATTCAAGTCAGCAATAAACCTGAGAAAAATATAACATATCATCATTAATTGAATATGTTACCAGATACAAGGTGTCTCTGCCAGGGGAGGGAAAACAGCTAGTGTAGGCCTCCACCTGCTGCAGGTGCTTTTATCAAGTCTAAGTAGTGCCACCATCTTGTCAGACAGAGATGGTGTGATCAGTATTAAACAATGTAATCGCTAAAGACACTTTCCCTGATTACTGGCACTTGAGGAGCTGCATGAACATTGCATGAATCATTGTCAGGAGACCTGCAGAAAATCACGCTTAGAGGAAACCTCTGGCAAATGTTTACACTCTGACATTTACATTTCTGATACCTTCAGGGTAAAAAAACCAAGAATTCTGCCCAACACTCTTCAGACTTTATATATCCCAGAGCACAGGAGGTTGTATAGGAAGAGGGGGAAGCATAACCCACTGATGCCCTTTTCAGGTCACCCTCAAGGCATTGCTGTGGGATTATACGACTGTGACTAAACATCAGAAAGCCTTGCCCTCAGTTTCAGGCAGATTCAGGGAGGCTGTGAGGCTGTGTGCTGGCAGGGACAAGTAGAAGTGATACCATCTTAATTTGACTTCAGACACAGAAGTGTACTGCCACCACATTGTGCAGAGTTCTTGCACAAGTCTGCTGACAGAGGTTTCTTGATGGATAACTCTTTAACAAAGGGCCTTCCATAAATTCTCCCTCAGCTTCACAACATCTATGTATCAATCAGGGATGTATAGCAATGCACTGGCAGCCGGGAAGAGCAGTGTGAGCTTGGCACAGACCTGTTACCAACTGGCATACAACAGGAAGTTTACTCATTCCTAGAGCTCCGTTCCCAAATTCATATTCTGCTTTATGAGATCTGTCTTTTATAAAAAATTGAAAGTCAACGTTACGACTCTCATAAAATTATGGAAAAACTGTTGCTTCTCACAACACATTTTAGCAAAGATTATCGCTGTTCCTTCACAGCACTGTAACTAGTGAAGTAGGAAGGAGATGGTAATTTCTCATTTTACCATGCAGCATCCCAGTGCCCAGTCATGAGCTCTTATAAAGAACAGATAAGACAAGAAGAGATGGTCTAGACTCAGGATGGAAATTGGAGATAACCAAAGCTCCAGTTGTGAGACCCTTCCTGCACCATGGTTATAGACCCAGCCTCACGGCCCAGCTAAGAGGCATAGTCAGCTATGGACTGCTGAACATAACCTAGACCTGTATGGCTGCATCCTGTGGTGTATTCTAGTCACTACTTTTAGCATTCCCAAACCATGTTTTAACCTTTAACTCAACAGAGAGAAAGTAAACCTAATTTGCACCTGCATCCAGAGAAATGCTGGATTTTCCAGGCTCCAGGAAGTAGTGAACTTCTCTGGACACATTTGAATGCCCTCAGTTGTCAACATAGCATCCGCTCCTTAAATGTTAAGGCCATAGTTGACAGTGTTAGTATGCGCTGCAAAGTTTGTAGAGAGAAATCCTCCTTGGCAAATGTTAGCCAAAGCCTTTTAGAAAAACAATATGAAAATGGGGAGTGAATCTGAGATCCAGTAATTGCCCTGAACTGTCAAACGCTCCAAAGCTCCATGGCAACAACTGAGGCAGAAAGAGGTTTGAGGCAGCCCACGAGGTTTCTGTAAGCTCTGCCTGCCCTCATCCCAGGCCTCACAGTTCCTAAATAGAGCAGGCACAGAGTTTGAAGAAAAGCTGTGATTTTTCTCTCAGAAATCAACTATTGTGTGGGAGCCCTAAAAATGGTGTCACAGTATGTACACACTCTAGTTTTGTTTGTGCAGTCATTCTTGCTCACAGAAAAAGTAAAAGCTAAGTCCCCATTGTACATGTAAATAGGATTAATATTCACTCTGTTCTGATCTCTCTCACATTAATAACTAGGGTAATCTTCTCCCAAACTCAAAATGTCATGACTCTAAAGCTAGGAAGACATTACATGCTTAAGAAGATGCATTCAATTTTTAGTATATGTATCTTATGTGTAAAGTAAAATATTCAAAAGCTTATTTTTACTTGCTCTGTCTACCAGAATTAGAAAACAGTTTCGTTTTTTTCAAAGTATTGCTTTACTTTTTTTTTTTTTTGCTGTAAGATTTTAACAGCAAAAATGACATCTTTTGTGGCCTACTTCTGATTTTCAAAGTAAAATCATATGACATAGGGATTTAGTTTTCTTTATTCTATTATTCTTATTTTTCATTGACTATATTTGTGTCCTGCCATATATCAAAACTGAGTTCTGTATTTCCAGATGGAGACTGAATAGGGAAGATACTTATTGTTGAAACCATCATCCTCACTATGATACAAGCACTTACACGAGAGGAAGGTTTCCTAAAGATAACTGAATTCTCCATTTACTTTATCTCCACTGGAAGCTTGTTCATGTCAAGAGGGATGCTTGGCCTCCAGATCTCACATATCTTTGCCCAGGCGTTATGCCTGGCATGAGGTAAGGGTTAAACAGAAGCTCAGTGGAGTCTACATCAAAATTCAGCCTTTCTTTCATCTGTGGCTTGATGGACTAGTTACATCAATAGTACTATTCTGTGATCATTGGTATACTTTGCTGAAAATTACCTAAAGCATACATTTTTTAACTTTTATTCTATGATGTATTTGTCTGATTGGCAGTTTCACACTAGGTCTAAAAATAAGTATTTTACAGTAGTGTTTTGAGTGCTGAAGTTGACAAATCCGTATTCTTAGATTCACTTACTGCCAGAATTTCAGTACTATTTATACCAGTAACTGCCAGCTGAAAAGAAAAACTCCACCTAATAGGGATGTAGGAAACTCTCAACTTACCCAAACATTGCATGTTTAAAATTCAAATGTTTCATTTTTATGTTCTACATTGGAAGTAGTGGTCACACTTCAAAAACTAAATGCCTAAAGTGAGATTCCTAAACATGTACAAAGGATCCTTAAAGGCCACTTACAAACCTGAAAACAGGTTAATTTTATGTAGGGAACTAATTTGAGGCAGCTAGCTGTGAAAGTACTAGAGATTGTTGCTCATCTGGCCAATAAGAATTATCGAAAAGATTAAAGGCAAATGCCAGATGGCTTCCTAGCCGAAGAGATCTTTCTAGATTCTGGAAACCAAACTAAACTGCCAAATGTATTAAGGAAACAAGTTTTTCTCCCAGGCAAAAATGAGTAAAAGCTTCAAAATTGTATTAAGAAGGAGAAGAAGAAGAAAAAGAAGAATATGTTTTGATAATAAAAGTATTTTGAAGTAATGCAAGATTTTTAAGTATAAATGCAATTCTACAGTTGATTAAATAATTCAGCAGTTTTTATGTCAACAGCACAGAGCAAATTTCCACCTTCTCAATATGTTATTCTCTCTTTTCTTTCCCAAGCAACTCTCTCTAAATACTGGGGTTTGTGCTTCAAATTATCTTGGCATATGTGACATTTCATCCTTCTAGCCTGTTTATGGCAACAGGGTAATAAACTTGGAAGTGCTTAAGCAAACTTGTCTTCATTTATTAAGTGTAGAGAGCTTATGCTTCTCCAGTGATAGCTTTTCTCTGTTGTAACTAATGAGTATGATAGGGGACGCATTAATTCCAGAACCTCAGAGATACGGTAAAAATATTCAGATAGAAAAATATAATCGTACACATTAATAGAAAAGCTGCCTGTATGAATCACAGTCCCAGTCTAAGCTTTGCCAACACAAACAATTTACCAAAATTAGGGATGTGTATTGAAAGAATGATTCACTTTTTGTACCAGGCTGAAATGTGGCAGCAGTGTCGCCCAATGCTTTCAGTATCCTAACAGTCTGTCTTGGGGTGCTTATAAATTGCACTCATTCAAGCTGAAGTTTTCTGTGATGAGAATTTAGTTGAGGTTGTGATCAACCATATTTTTTTCCTGTTGTTGTGGCTATTTTATTTTGGGTTTTTTCTTTTTCATTTGTGGAATTTTCAACCAAAACAATTCAGCCATTTCCAAGAATACATCCGAGGGAATACACTGTCTAATCACTATAAAATTCTCACAGCCATTCAACACAAAGCTCCTGTGCTTTTGTATCTTAGAACAACAAGCAAAATTTGGTGGGAATATGTGCAGAAAGTGTTGGAAAGAAGGATGAGCAGGATCTCAGGGAAGAAGAAAGAGAAGTACAGGCCCAAAAATGCTACAGGACATAGGCGACAGTAACAGGGGGGGTCAAGACCCCCTTGGGCATAACCTGCCCTAGCACCTGCAGGTGATCACAAAATCTCACAATTTCTGTTCATACTTCTGTCAAACAACAGGGGCGAAACCGGGTTGAGGCCAAACAGCTGTGGCAAACCCTGTGTAAGGAGTGCATTTCTTCCCTGCTGGTGGTTGATTCACCTAAAAGGTAACAGGCTAGTTCTTCAGGTGCGTTGGTGTCCTGGCTTGGCTAAAACAGGACCATTTCTCCTCTCAGTAGATTTTACTTCAGTTAAGTTACTTCTAAGAAACTGCGCTCTCTGAGGGTGACTATACGCTTTCCAGGCAGTGTCTGCTTTCAGAGCTGATGGCGCTAGATGCCTGCAGCTGTTGCTGGGGCAGAAGCGGCGTTGTCATGCAGCGAGGCCCAGCCGCCCGCTGGCTCCCCGCGGGCCCTCCGGCGCTCCCTGGGTGGGGTGGGGCGGGGGAGAAGCCCAGCCCGGGACATCCGGGTTC
>NW_009618740.1:0-7117 GCF_000690535.1 Cariama cristata | reverse complement strand
GGGGGTGGGGGGGTGGAGACGCTTCATGTACAAAGCCACCGATGGGCGTTATGTTTGCCTTCAGTGACCTTACGATCTTTCTGTGTAAAACACTATTTTACATCAAAGCAATCCTTTGCTTAAAGGTATTTTTACTCGCTATATTTCTATATATATGAAATCATCCATAATTTGTTCACTGAAAAAAAGGTCAAAATGAGCAGATCTAGGAGGTATTATTAGACTATGATGTTTCTGATGCTTTCGCAATGAAAAATAAAAATGGGGCAATTCGAAATACTTCAAATATAGATGTGCCACATTTTAAAAGCCATCTTTATATGCACAGGACAAAGACCAGTGATGCAAATTATTTACTAAATCAATATAGAAGTTTAAACTTTAAAAAATAAATGTATATAGAATGGTTGAGTCTTATATCTGTTAGAAAAGGTGCTTCATATAAAATAGGACAGATCGTATAATTTGATTATTATTTTGAAACACAGTAGTACTAATGCATATACAGACATCAATGAACAGCAATTGTATGAAACTAGAACAGGAACCTCCACATTTTGCAGACTTTTAGTAAATTGAAGAGATAGTTCTAAATCTCGAAAGCATTTCAAATGAGCCAAAAATCACTTACTTTAATTGAGTAACTGCCAAAGATGGTCATCACTGAACACCTAATTGCATTTCTATTGAGTTAATCATATGACATGTGCATTCCTAAGATTGCACTTTTTAGGATTGTTGTTTTAATGTAACAAAGTAAAGTTAAGCCAAATCAATTAACCGTTTGAGAACGGTGGCAAAGAGTGAAATCAACAACTCCCTCCTTTCTGACATCAACAGTTTTCAGATGGTCCATGTGTATCTTTAACATTTTTTTGTTTCTTTTTTCCTTTCTTTTAAACCTCTTCTGAGCCACACACACACTTTGTAGTTAAAATTAATGTCAGGACAGGTTTTTGCTATCAATTAAGTTACTGCTTATGCTCCCTCTTATTTACCTGTTCAATATATAAACCAAACAGCAAGGGTTCATGAACAGACTATGCAGCGAGACAACATTAAGGCAAGCTCCTAAGAAGAATGGAGTAAACTATTGCAGCTCTGCTGCTGCTGGGGGTGCAAAAAACCTTGCGAGGCAGTTTAAAGCAATACTGCAGTACGCCGTAATATACCAAGCTCTGTGTAGCTTTCCATTTGCTTTATTTCTATCAAAATCACTATTACTCCTAATGCTGCATAAAATTACTGATGATTCCACATCAGAGAGAGAAAAAGATTATATGTATCCCTGCCCTGGTTCTGAGCTATCACTATAAAAATATATTTAGAGAGAAAAACACAGCAGCTGAAATGTTAAAATTCTGTCGTCAATAAAGTATATTTAAATCAGTTAGTCACCGGGTTATCTATAGTGGCTAGCACAGCAGTTGTTTCAAATATGTACCCTGACTTAGCTACCTGTTTTTGAACTTTATCCTACGGAGTGTAATCCATATTCATTTTCATATTGCTTCTTAAAGGTAAAAATCACTGCACAATTCAACCTTTTTGTCAAGGTCAAGACCTACCTTTAATAAATGAAGCCAGTCTGAATGGAAAAACACCTGATAGTAAATTACTTTGAAAGACAGGCCAGCCAATGTCTAATGTTGGACTAATATGCAGTACCTCTTGATTATCTGCTGGTGTAAGTATTAGCACAAATTTATAATCCGGTACAGGAAATCTATATCCCCATAGCAATACCAGCGCCATTTGCATGCAGTAACCCACGCAGTCAACAGAGAAATTTTTAAGGAACAGTTACCTTTGGATTTTCTGTATTTAAAGATCAACAAAATGACAGTATATTTATTTTCTTCTTTCAGGTTTGGTATATGACAAATAGTCGACCACTCTGGCAAGAGCACTTTGACAACTGGAAGCTTTCAGCGCATGCTCTCCCAAGGAATCATGGGGTTTGAAGTCTTATCTATAGATGGCATTTCACTGCTGCCTATCCTGAAAGGAAGAGGGCTCGAAAGGAAAAAAATACATGCACACTCCCTCTTTCCAGAGAAAATTGCTGCAATCTGAATCACCAGCTCTGAGAAAATAAATATCTGTCAGATTGAGCTGAAAGTGAGTAATTAAATGAGAGCTTTTAACAGTTTAATTTATAAGCCCAGATCAAATCGCTACGTATTCACAACAATTGCTAGACAAAGAAAGAGCTCTATTATTTCCAAACTTCTTTTCAAACTCCAAACTTTTAGTACAGGAAATTAATTATAAGCTCATACCAGCTACAAAATATACAGCTATTACAAAGGAGATTGTGTCATGTTGCTTAGCTGAAGAAAATATTAAATAATCACCTGCCATAATATAATTTCTAAAAATATTCTGAAACTCAAACACAAATAGGTCAAGTATGAAAATTTAAAACAAATCAAAATCAGCACATAGGCAAATACTTTTACTACTTGAATAGTTTCCAGTTTCCAAGTTATCACTTTTTTGTTACTGAGTTATTGTTACTACACTGAAAATTCTACCAAAAAAATGAGCTCCTTAGAAAAAAAGGTGCAAATTTTACTATTTAACATTCCATCTACTCTGTACACTGTGGTTCCACATTCAAACTACCTCCTTTCCACTACCCACATATCTCCAACCTCCACATCGATATACAGCCTGAAAGGAGTTCCTCTCATAAGATATTAATACTTTGATGATTAATGTAGGTCAGGTAGTTTTCAGATTTCCATTTGCTGGCACTTGTATTCTGTCTTGTACTTGTGCATGAACTATTCTAGATATTTATTCTGGGTAATTATTCATAATACTTATTATTCAGGACCAAATTCTAATGCTTGTATGGAAATTACATAGTTGAAATCAAAAGTGTGAACATATCAGTGTTTAATAAAAGTGCAGGCTGATTTTTCAAAGGATGAAATTTGCATAGCTGTATGGGTGAAAGACAGATGACCAAAGCTGAGAAAGATAAATCAGGGCAGTTGAAAATGGGTTATTAAAACACTTATGTTTCTGCTTTCTACAGTCCATTTATGTTGGACCATATGGTCTGCCTGCCTTAAATCAATCCTGTAATTAAGAGTTTCTCAACACTTGCTGTAACCTGTTTGTGCTACTCTGAATCATTAAGGGCAGGAAAACTGCTTTCTTACAGCAGCTGAAAATACCTCGATTGTTGAAACATCCCAGGTATCCCAGGGCTGGCTCTAGGCATTCTATACCCCTCCTTTATGTCTCTCTTTACACCTAGGTTTTTGCTTTTCAGATGATTTGAGGATTCGTGTGGAAGAGACCGCACCCTTACTGTCAGTTCTTCCCAGCAGACAGCTTCACTTTGTAGATCAATTACTAAGATAAGGAGAGTGCTCATTATGATATTCATAAATGGAGAAGCACTCCAGAACCAAAGAAAATCAGGCCATAAAGAGACTTTTTGATCAACTAGCCACTAAGAAGAAAACAATTTTTTCTTTCTACTAGCCAACTCTTTCGTAACTGGAAATTAAAAGATAGTAACAGCAGCTGTATCAGAACACAAGAGCTCAATCCGGTATCTGAATTACTTGACCTGGGCCAGTTCCAAAGAAACAAATGTAAGAAAGGCCCAAATAAGCCTAGCTAACTCAATTAACATTGTATTGAGTGTATTTTTATTTTATGA
This sequence comes from Cariama cristata, assembly GCF_000690535.1. Taxonomy (NCBI): domain Eukaryota; kingdom Metazoa; phylum Chordata; class Aves; order Cariamiformes; family Cariamidae; genus Cariama; species Cariama cristata. The sequence continues at coordinate 3,435 of NW_009618740.1, read as the reverse complement.
AATTCATTACGAAGTAATTTAAGCCTACTATGACTAACAAACCATGCTAGTCTTTTTGCCAGAAAGTGAATATTCCAACTAGCTTGAAGGTTAAAATGAAGTATTATGTTACTGAAAAAATGAGTTTTATTGTAGAAACATTTTTCTCAATTTAGATTTGTTTCATTTTAGCTTAATTGAGATTTCCTTGTCTTTTTAAAGATGGAATCAAGAAGCTAAGAAATGCGTAACTGATCTTGTAATTTAATTTTACATATTACTACGATAGTAGTTAAAATACAGTTTTGCCAAAATAGAATGCTTCCATATTGCCAGGTTACTTAGCTTTTTTGAAAACACTGAATAACTCCCAATAGTCTTAATGCTGTCAGATCAAAAGAACTGTATTAAGGTACTGCTCTTTCATTATTCGGCCTCTTTTTCAGGCCTTGCTGAAATAGTCAGATAAATATTTTATATACCTCCATATTACTCTTATAGTAATTTCTTGTCAACTTCTTTATTAAGCTTAAATCTGTATAAATTTGTTATCAAACAATTTAGTGTTTTAAAAGTTGATCTTTTGACATAAATCTGATAGCCAAATTAGGATTCAATTTTAAGCCCTAAATAGCTTATATTGATTTTGGTGATTTTCATTACGTTCTGTACTTGCCTTCAAATGTCAAGTTTTATTCAATTCAAAATAGCTGCCATCTCCAGTTAGTGTCAGCGAGGCTGAGCTCTGTCAAATCTCAATTAATAGCAACCATTTTCCCTCACTTTGCATTGGTGAAAGGGAGTCTATTCCCAGGAGAGTTCTCCCTGGGCTCAAATGCAGCTACTATCAGGTAAAGGTAAGAGAGGACAATGAGGCAGTGCAATGAACATCATTGAGACAGAAGAAAGGAAAAAAGAAGAATCTATTAAGGGATGATATGGGAAGCAACAGTTTAAAAAAATGAAAAAACTGCAAGAGGCAAACTGAGATTTATAGCAGAAATTGCTAATGCAAAGAAGGAAACATAAAGAACAAAAAGTGGAAAGAAAATGAAAAGGAAAAGGGGACGAGGGAGAATTAATTGAAGGAGGAGATTGTTGGGGAGAATAAAGCAAGTATTTGAATAGAGCAGCTGCATATCCGGTCTTGTTAAGGGGAAGAGATGAGGATGGAATGACAACTCTTGGTCTGTCAGGGAATAAGGAGTTTTCTCCTCAAATTTAGGAACCGTTGGTTATATATGTATTTTACGACCACACTTTGACTCCGAGAAGAGCAGACAAATGGAAAACACATACCTCAAGCTGTCCAACAGACTCCTGAACAATAAAAAGGCACAAATCAGTTTTTAGTTTTCAGGATCATTAGGCTATTTATGGAATGTTAAGAGGTCTGTCTTTACAGAATCATAGAACAGTTTGGGTTGGAAGGGACATTTAAGGTCATCTAGTCTAACCCCCTGTAATGAGCCGGGAGGGACATCTCCAACTAGATCAGGTTGCTCAGAGCCCCATCCAACCTGACCTTGAATGTTTCCAGGGATGGGGCATCTACTGCCTCTCTGGGCAACCTGTTCCAGTGTTTCACCACCCTTGTAAAAAATTTCTGCCTTATGTTCAATCTAAATCTACCCTTTCAGTTTAAAATCATTACCCCTTGTCCTATCATGTTTTTGTGTATCATATCATGTTTTTACAGTTCATGTTTGGGAAAAAAAGAAGAAAAAAAAAGAGATGTCAAAATCTACCAAGTTCATTATTTGACCTGATATTCAAGTTTTATCCAGTCTTGTCATACCTCCCTGTGCCAGTGGTAGAGCAAAGCAGCCGCCTTTGTCACAGAGTGTGCTTCAGCCTCAAATGGCAGCCAAGCGATCCTGGGTTCTGGTTACATTTTTTCAGGTAAGCATTGTTCACAGCCATTATTACTCATCATGACCTCATAGCTTTACCCTAAATGGCAGGCAACTAGCATATCCTTCCCATTCCAAAGCAAAAATACAGAAATAGCACAAATCAAATAATCCTATGAATAAAACCAGCTTCCCTATTTCCATTCGTAACATTTGAGAATAAATAGATAAAACCTAAGCATTTGGCTAGTCTAGCTGATCAGTGCTCTGGCCAACAGACAATGCACTTGACCGAGACTAGGAACCAGAAACTCTGATATCTAATGTTGCTCTTACGTTTCATGAACAGCTGTAATTGGGACAGTGTGTATTAGGTTCTATTCCACAAAGTCATGTCCATATGGTTTACTCAGGCCACTGTACATCCAAGTCTTCTCAGCAGTGCAAGCAAAACTGAATTTTATGGTCCCAAGAATAAGTACAAAATAAATTTTCTGGGACAGGATGTTAGCATGATGCCTTCTTCCTATCTGCTTCTATACATACTTCCTGTAAGGAACATTTACATCACTGTAACTGCTTTAGCATTCCTGTTTATAATACTTGTAGCAATTAGAAAATAAATAACATCCTCCCTACTCTAGGCATATAACACAGCTTACAAGTCCAAGTTCAGATATTTTACACACATTTTTACAACACTTTCCTCTCAACAAAGACCTTCAAAACCAGACTGATATTTCACCAGCTAAGGCAGCACAGTCAAAGAATCCAGTGTATTCACTAAACCCTCCTTCCTATTCTACCTGATCTCTATAGTCATGTATATCCACCATGCAAAATCTACTTGTCTCAACCAAGAACAGATGTAGGTTGACGCAGTTGTACAGCTGCGAGGTTGGCCCTGTAAATTACTGCCTTGCACAGTAACTGTATTATAACAAAGCTGTAATTCACACAAGGTATCAGGCACTAGTTAAATGTAACAAAACTTATGACAAGAGTGTTAAAAATATACATACATACATAAAATCTGAAAAGGAAAATTCAAAGTTGATCTTTACTAACCAACCTTCCCAAGAATCTGAAATGTCACAACTGCCTCTGAAAAGCAGGATATTGCCCTTTGCTTGGGGAACATGACATTATGTGAACCTTTGCATGCATGCAAATATGCATACGCTTGGACTGAGAAGAGTGGGAGACAGACACTCATGGTGGAGATAAATGGGAAGGCAACTTCTCTCCAGGTGCTATCCACTTCTTTGTATTATAAAGGCTTTTCAGCTTCTAAATTTCCAGTTTCACAGGTTGCAATGCTCTGTATTGACTTCAGAACATATAACAAATTTTAAAAGCACGTTGGATGGATTTTTTCCTACTAGAAAGCACTCACAAACTGAAAAGAGAGCATTGTCATTACCACCAGCCATCCCACACCTCACCCCACTCGCGCAAAGAAGCTAGTGGCCACCAGGCCTCCACCGAAGACGAAGGGCCGCTTACAAGGGCGCTAGGTGTTTGTCCTCATCATTGCCAACAAACCCACAGAAACAGATTAATTTCCCTTCCGCCGTGCCAGCCACCACCCGCCTCGGCAGCC
>NW_009618739.1:266-481 GCF_000690535.1 Cariama cristata | reverse complement strand
CGTGCCCTCTTCCACAGCAAGGCACAGGTACCCGCAGTCATCCCCGCCTGGGCTGGTCCTGCTCTCGCTGCTCAGCCGAGCACCGCTCTCAGGGCACTCGATGTGACATCCCTCTCTTCCCTGCCCTTCCTTCTGCTGAAAATGTTTTAGGAATATCTCAAGGCCACAGAGTGTGAAGACCCCACCAACACAGCCATCAAGGGCATGGCAGATAC
>NW_009618739.1:0-242 GCF_000690535.1 Cariama cristata | reverse complement strand
GCCCAGCTCGGATGTGCTGGTGAAAAGCAAAGCCTACAATGTGGAGCATGTAAGTAGACTGTGGCTGGGGCTCAAGCCCCTGGGGATCGTGTGCCCCCTGAAGTCAAGTCCGCTGGGCACCCAACAGTGGTTTAGGCCAGCAAAGTGTGGTGGGAAGGGGAGTGCTCCTTGGGGGAAGCTGAGGAAATGGCTGGCTCTGGCAGCTCTGTGACCCTCAGCCATGTCTCCTCCAGGTGCCGAGC
>NW_009618738.1:0-14051 GCF_000690535.1 Cariama cristata | reverse complement strand
CAATTATTTAATGTCTGATTTGTCTAAGGTCAAGCATTTCGAGCTCTTTACAAGGAGACTTTAAAGATTGTGTTATGTTGTACATACACTGTGGTGCCTCTGATTCTTCTTTCTGTGTATTTTGTTGAGCTTAAGTCCACAGATTTCAGTGGAACTACAGTGGCACAAAACTGGACTAACACAGGACTTGATGGCGTCAGAAAAGCTATCCACCATACACTCTGTACCATGTCAACTTGTGTATGCACTATTTTGGTACTTTCATGCTGAACAGTAATTATAGTACACTTTTTCTCTAATTATTTTCAGGACTTCCAGTGAGGTGAGAATCTATCATTCACAATAAGAGTAAGCACTAAAAATAAAGTCACAGAGAAAAACCACACCTTTTGCTCTTCATTCATTCAGAAGTGATTTTCTGAGTTCCTTGTAATGGGGAAAAATGTACTTTCTCATTTGTAAGGGGAACAAATTTACTAGGCTATTTACAGTGCACCTGTTTACTTACTGTGGTAAGAAATATTTTGGAGAAAGGAATTTTTTCAGAGATCCACATTTTAATTCCTTGATGTTTCTCTCTGAACTTCTTTGCTGTATAGTACAGATTTTCTTCATAATCACATTTCTAATCATTTTTGATGTGGGCAGGGTGATGTCACCACATTTTTAATTGGCCTACTAAAATTTAATAGTTGTTAACTCACCTCATTTCCTGCTTCAGGGAGCCATTAGATTTAATGGAGCAGTAATCCTGACATTCTCGAGTTGGATTGGCAATCAGTTTCTTGTAATTGGATTAGCAGCATACTCTGGGTTGGAAGATCTTCTGACAATTTGCATATTAATATATACACTGCTTCACTATGATTTACATTCTGATTATTTATATTTACACAGTTGGATTCATGTTTCCTAATGAGATGCAACCCCCATTTCACTGTTTACACCAATCCAATTTTTGTTACTTGGGTGGACGGATTCTCATGAGGATTCACTGGACATAACAGACTTTGGATGCCACTCCACAGGGTCTCTTTGCAGGTTTCAACAAACTGCTGCATAACTCTGTTTGAATCTTTGCAGGTTTCAACAAACTGCTGCATAACTCTTTGTTTGAAGATCTTTTTTTTTTTTTTTCTTCAGAACACAAAGGTACCATCTCTGGCTAAGCAATACCCTAGCTGCTTCTTAGGCCTTTTCTTAACTTTCTTAGTTTCTGCATTCCTACTGGTAGAGAAGGTTTCTGATAAAATTCTTCTGCAGATCTGCAGGGAACTGCTTTCCTCTTCTGAAAGTCTTCAAGGGTTCCTTCCATCCTGAAGGACCAAGTGCCTCCAGACAACTTTTGGAGAGGACTTTCCTCACACTTGTGGCAGGCATTGCACATCTGAACAAATACTACAGAACAAACTTTACTGCACTGCTGTACACCATGATAGGTATCTAACCACCTATGTTATTCATATAAATGATGTTTTGAATTCCTATAGATTTCTGAAGGCCGTTTTGTCTTCATTTAATCTTCTATTTGGTACTGACCTATTTCAAAAGAAAGTCTCTCCTCACCTTGGGGTGAAAGCACTACTGCAAACCCAGTAAGAATGGATATAGACTTAAGGAGTCGTAGAATCATTTAGTTTGGAAAGGACCTTAAAGGTCATCGAGTCCAACCATAAACCTAGCATGACCAAGTCCACCACTAAACCATGTCCCTAAGCACCACATCTACATGCCTTTTAGATGCCTCCAGGGATGGTGACTCTCCTGAGATCTACTAAAGCAAAAATCTTTATTAGCTTGAATAGTTTTTGTTTTCTACTGACAAGTGGACCTTTGCAGAGCTTTATTATAGGGCTGACTTATTTGCAATGGATTCATTAGAATATTAACCACTTGACCTATCATATACAGCCACTGCTCAAGATGGCAACAGGTTGACCTGAAAACACCTAGGAGAATTACAAATGGAGTTGGGGTATAGATTTATAAGTTACCAGGGACTTTGCAAAACACTTTGAAATATTAGCTTATGCATTATGTTCACTGTTTTACTAAAAACTGAGGTGAGCAGAAGCCAGTGACATTTTGCATGACTGCGGTAGTCATAAAGGATAAACCATGAAAGACAGTGTTCCAGCCTTTTCTAATATGCAGCAGGTCTTGACTAGAACCATCTGAACAAGTTCCTAGCACTGGTGAAAACAGACAAGAGGTAAAGATTACCCCAAAGGGGCAAACCCAGTAATTTCAGTTTTACTTGCTACCTATATTTTGGCAAAGGGCAAAGGCCTGAATCTGGTCTGAAATATATTTATGTTGGGAGCTATATATATGCAGAGAAAGAGCATTTCTTTCGCAAGAATCTAGCTTTCCAGGCTAGATTGCAGGCTGTTACCAGAATTTCCCAGCTGAATTATTTTGTTACTAGCAGAAAATTTGCCTCTCTTACACAGTTCTGGGTAAGACTGTCAGAGCTCGTGGCTCACTATTACATAGGCTGTTTTGTTTGAACCCTTGTCCTCCTTTCAGCATTACATTTCTCTGAATGCCTCGTTGATCTCTATTCAATTTAGGTTTTCAAATACCTTTGAGACAGTTATTTTAGAGATTGAGTTACATTTTACTTTGGTTCTGTAGAGCTTTGTAAAATATGTTTAATAAGAACAGGCACTGTTGTTTTAAAACACTGATGCCAAAAGAGATGACGCTGCTGTGGGAGTACAGCTACTTCCAAGCTAACAATGGCCAGCTGCTCTCACTTCTCCTGGAGAGACATTTCACTGAGTGTTGTACAAGATGCAGGCCTGGCATGTCAAAAACCGATTGACAGGTTCACCTGCTGCCTGTGGGGACGCTGAGTGAAGGCGTCCATGGAAGGTGGTGAGGCAAGGGCTTTAGGAGGTATTGCATTCCCATGTGTCATCACTCAGGCGAGGGAGGTGAGATTCTCTCAATTAATTAGTGTTAAGAACCTGTGGTTTGGATACTAAACCTATGCTAATGCTATTGCTTGGGTGTTCAAGCAGCAGTTCAGCCTTGGACAGCCATTACAAGCCTAGAGAGAAAAGACTGAGGCTACCGTATTTTAATTTTTTAAATGTGTGAGGATAAGGCTCCGCATTTTACAGTCTCTACAGAGAAAGTGGAAGGCTATTTACAAGGTGCATTAGCAGTTAAACTCTCACTCAAAAGATTATTGTGTAGGCTCATTAATCTCTCTATGTTTTGGAGGAAGAACATGACTTTTAAGAGTCCCAGAATGTGCCTTCCACTGCTCCTATGACATATGAGATTGTGTAAATACAGAAGAAATTAGCATTATATGAAAAGGAGGGAACTGAATGGGATACCTGTTTCATGGATTACTGGGAAGAGTTTTACTCACTACCAACTCACTTGCCTTCGAGTCTGTCCAGGTCACCACATATTAAAGAAAAAATTCTCATGGCAAGGCCGGGTAGGCTGACATCAATATGCATTATTTCAGGTCTTCACAGACAAGATCATTAAAACCAATCTGCCTGGTAGTCACATACAAAGTGACCATAATTACAGTTCGTTACTGGCTGGTAAAGACAGAGAAGCTTCCATGAGTGAGTTTCAGCTCTTGCACATCTAGTAGTGATCCCCACACTAAAATCTGCTCATTATTTTTGCCAACAACAGTTTTTAGTCTGGGATTTTATCCGATTTTATCTGAAGATAAGCTCTTTAAGCAAACAGTAGCACCTTTCCTCCCTAGTGAAAAGCATAATGCTGTCTCAGTGTCTTCTTAAAAGAAATCTGTTACTGCTTTGTTAGTGCAGTTAGTGCAATGTTGCCTCTTCATCACATAGCTCCCTCTCTCCCCATTAACAGCAGCATCCCAGCCTGTCATAGTATTTTTAAATCATAGATTTGCCATTCTCAAAGAAAAAATTCTGTCAGTGATTAATAGAATGGTTATCTGCTTTGTCGTGAATTTCCCGCTTTATTTGAAGTCTATTTATAAAAATATATATAATATATAAAACAAACCTAAAAGTGCTATTCTGGCTTTTGACTCTGAGACAATGATTTCTAGCTTTCTCCTGAAAAGGAGACTCTTTTTCTTCTGCCTCTTCTTTATCTTCACCTGAAAATCAGCTTTTATAAAATGTTATTCTGCATATTTTAATGCCTGATATAAGTAAAGAAATACATAGAAGTTGTAATTGACCTCACTCACTAAAGGCTCTGCATTCAGATTTGCTGTCTAGATCCAAAGTGCTATCACAGCGAAAACATTGCATCAATGATGGTTTTCTCATTTGATCTGCCCACAATGGATAATTGTAATTCTATCCTGGTGGGCTTACTAAAAATGTCTTTTCCAAAGCCTCCTCCTCCCATACGTTGACAGATAAGAGAATATGCTGTAATCCCTGTTCTTTGTACAGGGAGCTTCTTGCCACTTTGACAGAGAGAATGAACTCCAGGCTCCTGAAACCTTTTTTTGATTGTTTAGCTGGTCATTGCTCTGGGTTCATTTTCTGAAATATCAATATCTTGTCTCTATCATTTTCAGCACTCATCTACTGAAAATGTTGTGTTGTTCATAAAGCAAAGAAGTTCTTAAAGGAGTAAAAAATATTTTTGCTATCTATTCTCTGTGACTTGACAGCAATCCTCTCAGAAGCCTTAAGCAGTGTTAGGCTTCCTTTCAATACAAGATATTGTGCATAGAAAAGACTCAATGGGCTACATCCAAAATATGATTATTGGCCTAAACTGGAAACTAACTCTCTAAATCCCAAACAGTAATCCTGAATATGAGCTTTAAGTGTCCAAAATACACTGGGGTAATTTAAGTTCTCTATGCACCTTTTCCCAATATTTAATTTCCCTGGTACACCTTTATCTTAGCAGGTTGAGAAGAGCAGCACTAAATTAAATCAGGTTTCATTTCCTAGGGCATAGGTTTGCTGAGGGGCTGATTCCTATAGAGATCATCAGCATAGCAGTGCAAATCTGTGATCTTTACAAAATGAACTGGGAGCTGCCTCTTCAAAAGAGAAAAAGAAAACAAAGTCTAAGGAAGCACAGTGGCTGTAAGACTTTCTTTGTTTAATTCTGTCACCTGCTGAGGGGACTCAGATCCAGCACCTTCTCAGTCCCTCTCAAAACTGCCCTAACCACAAGAATGGAGGTTAACCTCTGGTGTGCAGCTGTGCCTGTGTGCAGCTGTGCAGCTGTGGGTGTGCTTTGAGGTGAAGGCGGAGGAGGAGAAGCACTGGTTTTCACACTTTGAAAAAACACAGGAATAACCTTTCTCTTGATGATCAGGATACGCTTGCAGGGCAGGTAGGCTAGTTTCCTGCCCCTGGGCATTCTTTTTTCTGATCAAATCATGAAAAAAAATTAAAATACTGGGATATTCAATCCTTGTGAGTAAAGGGACAGAATGGTTCTTCCTGCTGCTGGATCTCAAAAGGAAAGACAAGTTCTTCCTCTATTTGTGAAAGGAGTTTTCAAAGGAGCTGGAGGCCTTCTTTCAGAGAAAGATTCAAAGCTACAAATACTGGTGAGAGTGTGGTGCCTCTAAATTGTTGTGAGAGTCTCTATTTAGGCCATATGCTTGGTGCTTCTTATTAAAAAGCTTTAAATGTTGCCTCACATTTAGGTTTCTCTTTCCTAAACATGTGTTGGTTTTTTTGGAGCTTCCTTGAAGGTGCACGGATGTACCTAAGTATAATAATGAAAACCAAGATGCTCAAATAGTTCAACTTTGGATCCAGGCACTTTCAAGCTGGAGATTGTAATGCTCAACATCATAGTGTCTAAAATCATTATTCATCCTGATTTTATTTCAGTTAGCATGTGGTCTGACTCACAGGTCCATGAGTTGAACTGTTTCTGTACTGAATTTTCAGATTGACAATGACATTATTGATACAACATGTTCAGTCTCAGAATAGTGTATGTGTGAAGAAAATACTGTATGAGAACTCTATTTTTTATATTAAAACATTTTTCAGTCTTTTTTTGAAACAAAAAAAATCAGTAAGAAACATAAATTTGCATGTTTCATCATAACAGAGAAATGTGAATTAATTTTATGGTTTTGTTTTACCTTCATATTTCTTACACAAAAAAATGCACGTTTACAGTAAAAAAAAAAAAGGTCTTCTAGATATTTTCTTGCCAATTATTTCTTCCACACCTGGAATATTGGTTCCAAAAATTCCTTAAATATTATTTCTGCAGACTAAATATTCAACCTATTGATATGTTGCTTAGAATTCTTGTTAATCTTCTGCCTTGGTATCTTCCATGTCTTCAGAACATCAACAAGCCAGATAAAAGAAGTCTGACTGTATCTTAGTTGTTACATTTGCTAGAAGAAAACAGACTTAGCCTTCCAGATCCAGTTGCATTAAAATGCATTAGATTACCATTGACTTGAAAAAAGAATCACATAAGCAGTCTCACTTTGGGATTAGGGACAGAAGTCCTTGCTGTCAAATCTCCGTAACTGCAGTCTCCTATCACTGACAGGTAAAGCCAATTATATTCATAATCAAGTCTAATTTTTCTGCTTTCTCAGGAAACAAAGGAAGAATTGAAGTGCCTGCCTATCTAAAAATGATCACAACTGATCACTAGGGTCACTCACCTACGGGGGCAATTCTAAACTTTTGGACCAAATAGGAAAGTCCATAAGGAATGTAAATCTCTATCAGGCAGATGAAGCTGGACATAAGGTGGACTCCACTGCTGTCAGTGTTTAGGTGGTATTTAAGAGGATCAGATCCCAGCCAGACCCCTGAAGCAAACTGCGTATTTGGTATAGTGTCTTTGAGAAGCTCTGATGTGTTATTAGACCCTGAGATTAGAATTGATATGAATTACACAGCAAAGGAATAAGAATCTGCAGCAAAAGGTAATTTACAACAAATAGATAGCAGCTATTCTGTATCACATTTGATGCCCCAAAATAGGAATGAAATATCATCCAGAAGGTGATAAGTGAACAAACACTATTGATTCGTAGGAAGAGGAGGAAGGAGATGGGTTGGAACATTGCTATTGACTTTGTTGTGTTTCACCAGGGAATGGAGACTGAATGAAATATGCTTAGCTTGAATCTGAATTGCCAATCTCAACCCTTTGATTAAAAACAAAAACTGTTGCATCATGACAAGCAGCATTCTCAATCTACTATTCCCAATGAAAAAATATTTTATGTAACTGCACTGCATTACATTTCGGATATAATAAATTATGCCTAGTTTTAGGCTATGCAAATAGGTCTGGTAAATGAGTGGTTACAGAGGAGCTGATATCTGGTATTATAGAGAAGGAAATAAAAGATAGGGGAAAAATATTCCTACAAACATATGGATTATCTAATATCAGACAAAAAACTTGCTGATGACAAAGTGCTAAATCATTTCTGGGATCTGATATTATTTGTAATTTGTAAGTTCCAGAATTTCCTACTAACTATCAACCACAAAAGTATCTCATTTCTACAGTGAAGTTCCAAGAACATAGAAAAAGAAGATTGCTCTCCCAATTCAAAGGTATAAAGTTAATTAATTGGTGTAAAACTGTATTTTTAAGAAAATTAGTTTCCTCAAATGACTAAGTACTACGGAACTGTTGCCAGGATGATTTATTTCTATCATGTAGATAATACATTCAAATCTGTTAGATTTTTACTGAAGATGCTATAAATTAACACTTCAGGGTTACGATATTTAATTAGGTGTACATCAATATTAATAACCAGCTGTGGCTGTCATCTACACTTTATCTGGTTTAATATCGTATGCCATATTGCACTGAAAAATGTATATATACATTTGAAAAGGTAGGAAGGAAAGCAATGGGACTTTAAAGAAAGTACATTGGAAACATCATCTAATTACTAATCAGACTCCCCAAAAATCCAGTGTCTGCAATGATTAATGTGCTCTTAACAATAGAAAGGAATGAGTCATTCTGGCACACATAGTTTTGCTTAACAGTACAATTAATCTTTCAGTTTAAGGGAGAAATTGTTTATTACACATTTCCCCCTTTCTTCCCTGATTGAGATGGAGCATTCTGAATGTCATTCAAACCACACTTTGTATTCTTACTTAATATTGATTAACCTGATCATTTTGGTAATATATTTAACTTCCATGTAAGTTTTCAATTATTCTAGGTGACTGGAGATTTATCTATCATCATTTTCACTAGACTTTGAGAGAGCAAATCTTAGCTGGCCATATACTAAACTTCTCAGAACAGAGCCATTTGCTGTTACATTTGTAGGAAAGACACGGGAGGAAAGTAATTTGTGAACTCAGGAGCAAGACTTGGTTGAACAACCAAAAGATTCAAAGTCATTAAGGTGGCCACAAACATTTCTTCTGGATGAAACTTCTTAGCACTGCAAAAAGTCAGCACTGCGCTGTTGAAGCCCTTGTAGTGACACTGTGGTTTGCTTGAGCTTCCCAGAAGAACTGCTGAAAGAGTCTCCACACTGACACATAATAAATATGGAAAGCAGTAGAGTCAGAAGAAGGGTCAGCAGAGTTATATTTACAGAGACACAGGGACTCAAGGTCTCTAAACACTTGGTATGGATAGGTAGCAGCTGCTGCTCCAGCACAGACTGCCTGCAACCCAGTCGCCAGCTCCGATCTGGGGCATGATGCTAACTTCAGCAGCCTGACAAACTCCTTTTCCACTCCTGAGTTACAAACTTACCATCATCCCCTGGCAAATCAGAGATTTCACAAAGTGTCTCTCACTTTTTCAGAATGAGGGGGATAAAGAACCACAGCCAAAAGAGGTGCCTAAAGAAAGCTGCAAATGAGAGTGAGATACTTAGGTTCAACCCTGCAAGTATGTAAGCTTTATAGGCTCCATAGTTTTTACTCAAATGTTCTTCAAGCACTCACAGCTTTTTTAACATGCTTGGACAAATTCTACAGCTGTCACAGGACAGCAGTTTGGCATTGATTTCCTGCCAAAACCTGAAAGATGTTTACAAACTAGTTGTTTCTTCACTTAAGTGGTCTGTGGACTTAATACTGTAGGTTGCCCAAAGCATAAGAAGTGTACATCTTCAAGAGCAGTGACTTTTCCCAAAATGGATATAATTTTCTGGGGGTTTTGGATTTTTTGTTTTCATTGTTTGGTGGGTTTTTTTGGTAGTGGCCACAGTAGGGCTTTAACACAACCACAGAAGAGGCAAGTATTGCTTAACCTACACAATAATTACAGTTCTTGGTAGTTAAAGTACTTAAACCTATTTTTTCTTTCATAATAGGGAAGCCCAGAACAATGGATATGGCTTATTCAAAGCAGAACAGACGTTCCAGCTCCTCAAATCAAAAACAGGCAGAGAACAGTTGAGGTAGGAAGGGGCCTCTAGAGATCTTTTAGTCCAACTCCTGGCTCCGCATGTGGTCACTTACAACAGGTTCCTCAGGGCTGTGTCCAGCCAGGTTTTGAGTATCTCCAAGGGTGGAGACTTCACAACATCTCTGGGCAACCTGTGCCAGTGCATGGCTACCCTGACAGTAAAAAAAAGATGGTTTTTAATGTTCAGAAGGAACCTCCTGTGTTTCAGTTTGCTCCCGCTACCTCCTGTCCTGTCACTGGGCACCAGTGTAAACAGCCTGGCTCTGTCTTCCTTATTTGCTCCCATTAGGTATTTGTACACATTGATAAGATCCCTTGAGCATTCTCTTCTCTAGGCTGAAGAGTCCCAGCTATCTCAGTCTTTCCTCATATCAGATGCTCCATATCTTAATCATCCTTGTGACCTTTCTGCAGACCTGATCCAGTATCTCTATGTCCCTCTTGTATCGGGGAGCCCAGGAATGGACTCGGCACTCTAGATATGTCTCACCAGGGCTGAATAGAAGTGAAGGATCATCTCCCTTGACCCGCTGGCAATACTCTTCCTGATGTAGCCCAGGTTGCTGTTGGCCTTCTTTGATGTGAGAATGCATTGCTGGCTTGGTGTACCAGGACCACCGGGTCTTTTCTCACAAAGCTGGTTTCCAGTCACTCGCTGCCAGGGTGCACTGGTGCATGAACTTGTTCCTCTCCAGGTACAGCTTTGTGTTTCCCATTGATGAACTTCAAGAGGTTCCTGCTGGCCCATCTCTCCAGCCCATCCATGTCCCTTTGAATGGCAGGACAGTCATCTAGCATATCAGCCACTCTGCCCCCCAGTTTTGAATCACCTGCAAACCTACTGAGGGAGTACTCTGTCCCATCATCCAGATCACTAATAAAGATACAAAAATGTATTCATCACAGTATTGACTCCTGGAGTACACTGCTAGTGACTGGCTTCAAGCTGGACTTTGTGCTGTTGATCACAACCTTTTGAGGTCAGCAGTTATTTTCAGTCCACTTCACTGTCCAATTATTTTGTCTGTACTTCATCAATTTGTCTATGAGGATGCTACAGGAGACAGTGTCCAATGTTGACATTGTTGCTGAATTCAAGATAAACAATATCTGTTGCTCTCCATTCACTAAGCTAGCAATTTCATCACAGAAGGCTATGAGGTTGGTCAAGCATGATTTCCCTTTTGTAAATCCATGCTACCTACTCTCAATCACCTTCTTGTTCTTAGTATCTTTGGAGATGGTTTTCAGGAGGATTTGCTTCATTACCTCCCCAGGGACTGAAGTGAGGCTGATAAGCCTCACCTTAAAGGCTAAGTCAAAATAGCAATAGTAAATTCTCCTGGTATGTGGCATATAGAGCACTCATTGGGGTGGCACCTGGGTAACAGAGCTGCTGCCTGGCCCTTCACCTCATCCAGCAGAAGAAGAATCACAGTGCACGACTGAGTACCTCTGAGGGGGGCTACTGAAGGTCACATTTCAGAGGCACAAGACTATGGCTGCTCTTCCAGCCTCTGGCAAATGGGAATCCTAGCTTTGGAGGCCCACTGAGGTGGAGAGAGGGAAAATGGTAACACACCTCTGAAACGATGCATCAAGTGCGATTTAACAGGGTACGTGAGTCTGATACTTCTTTGGTGTTGGGGATTCAGTTTTAACAGTTTCCTCTCTTTGTTTCTCAGGGAAATTGTAAGAAAAAAATCTCCCTTTTTGTTTCAAAGAACAAGAGGGTGGAGCCACTGCTACTAAAAGTATTGTAGAAGAGAGGGCAGATTGGGTGCTCCCAGTATTTGGTGTAACATAAGACCCTCACAACTTTTAGCATGGCCTTGAGCACAGGGAGTACTGGTATCAAATGTGGGACATGGAGTTCACTGTGGGGATATAGCCTAAGATATCTATATGGTGGCATCTGGGATACAGTTGGACTTGATGATCTTTGAGGTCTCTTCCAACCATAATGATTCTATGATTCTATTCTATGAGTTAGGTGCTTCAGCCCTGGAAAATCCTACTGTTGGTCTCTGTTTATGGCAGAGTCACCAATTAAATGACAGTGTGTTTAGAAGAGCGCGGGAAAGGAATACAAATTGTGTAGTAAGGGGAGCATCAGGCACCTCAGTGCACTGGAGAAAGACTAAGGAAGAAAAGCAGAAAAATATTAAAGAAGAACAAACATGTCTCTCATCTTTGTCGTTAGTTTGTTACATGCTGAGTGTATTTATGTGTAATATTCATATCACCAAAAGTAACCACTGCTTTGTAGTGCCATACTGTGAAATATGCCCTCAAGCAAGTGACTCCCTGGAAAATGATGTTACAGCATCAGTGTATCAATGGCTTTATTGCTCCACAGTGTTGTTTTCAGCAGACTGTGCTTCTGGGAGCAAAACAAGGCATAGCTTTCTTGTCAAGAGTATTCTTGTAAAAATCTATCAGTATAGTTACAGGCTGGCAAATAATTGCCATTCTCAGGTGGATAATTGCCACCTTGTTTCTTGAGGTCTTTTCTTCTCTACCCTGTAAGTACTCATGGTTCCCTCTGCAAGCAAATAGATCTTCTTCTCTGTATTTAAAAGCATGGGTGACTGGCTAATAACGTTGAAGTGTACACCACGCTTGAATCAACAAACAGGGGTAGATCCACAGCTTCTTAAGGGAGGAGTAACATATGTTTACTGTCTGGCTATAGTCACAGTTGATTAAATCATTTGTTGATGCAGAATAGATAGCGCTATGTAAGCACAAAGATCCTTAGGGTTGTTTTTACTTAATCATGCAGAGTACAAGATCATCTATTGCATTAAACCATGAGATGTCTGAAATCCTTAAAGTGTGCTTTCTGTCTCTAATTTTGTGTATAGAATCATCATAGAAATCGTCCATTTCCTTCAAGTAAAGGACAAAAACCAAAGCAAAACAAAACACCACCACAACTCCCACACCTCTCAACTTTGAGCCTGCCTTTCATAAGGGAAATTTGGCCTTCTAAAACTCGGTTTTATATATTTTAATTGTCATAGGTATGTAAAAATTAAAGTATTTTTACATTAAATATTTCCATTTTACCCGACAAGCAGTTTAAAAGTAAAGCAAGAAAATACTTCTGCAGCACTTTTTTTTTTTTTTTCTGTACAGTTTATATTATTGTCAGTCGATTCAAAGTCATTCTTACAGGCCTTACTGAAAGGCTATAAAGAGCATTAAACCTTGAGAACTTATACATCCCTAGCTGTGTGCTTCAAGGCTGTTCCCTCAAAGATTTGCAATTAAACTAACCTGTACCTCATTTAACCGAGCAGGTGACAAAAGCACAGGCCATGCAATTTTGTGCTAATGTGCTTTCCCAGAACTGACTGAGGAGAGAACAGGGTGGTTGTATCCCAGGGACAGAGTTAGTGAGACATGAAAGAGAAAAGGAGCTTGATGGATTTATCTGGAAAGTGTTCATAAGGGTACTGATACTTGACAAAGGACTGAAAAAGTCAACATGCCACTGAAACAGAGGCCAAATAAAACAGCTAATGCCAAAGTCTGTTGGAGGAGGGTTAGTTCTCATAACAAAATGTGGGAAAGAAACCCAAGTAATCCGTTCTTGACCGACTGAGGAAGTAAACTAAGACAGCAGCTGGGTCCAATGATACTTCTGTTTTCACTGTGAATATATGTCCTGAGCTATGTAGATCTCTCAACCAGGCTTAATTTGCTGCATTTCCCCTTCAGCTCATGCTGGTACTTCAACACAGGAGAAGACTTTCCAGGCCCTGTGGGACCTGCTTACTTCTTCACATGGGACAAGCTCGGGCTAGAGGGATCGGAGGATGTCAGTCTGCCAGAGCTGGAAGCTGGTATCTGGCATGGATCTACCAGACATTCCCTAAGACAGATTGCTACTTGCTCCCAGATGCTGAGCTACTCACGTAGATGTCTCACCACATCTTGCACAGCCAATCTGCCAAGTGATTCTGGATCACTGTGGGAAGCTGAGGTGATCAAATGCTTCCCAACAACTTCCCCTGGTCCATCCCCAAGGAACAGTACACTCTTGGGCAGCTACTCTCCATTCAGCAGACAGCCAATGCTCCTGGATGCCCACTCCAGTTTCCAGGGAGTCTTGAAAAGGTAGGAAGCTACTTGCAACTCAGGGAGGCTAACATAAGCAGATGGCATAGCTTGCTCAGCAGAAACAGAACAATTCTTCCCCTCAGGGGCAAGGCACTGCTGCACAGTGGGTGCCATTCTTGACACAGGGTATCAGAGATTAATATCTCACATCCTCAGGTTCGACAGCTCATTACTCTTGCCTTGAGTCTGGAGGATTATGAGCTTTTGGACTCCATCATCCAAATTGGCTACTTTATTAAATGAATGTCAGAGCTAAAGCAATAGCGACACCTCAGTGGTCCCTAGGAAAGGTTCCGGTGAGGTGGAGAGGATGAGACAGTGGGAATTCACAAAAATGTGGGGAATGGAGAAGAGGGTAAAAAGTTACTCAGTCTCTGGTTTCCAGTTTTTTTGTGGCTTTTTACCAGGAGCGTGAATAACTCCAGATGGTTTTCTGGCAGAGGAAGCAAACATCACATCTGGAAGTCTGTTCAAGATTAAAACACATAAAGTTTTGTTGTGAACTAATTTTCTAGTGTATTGGGTTTGCGTGGCAAGGTTTT
>NW_009618737.1:0-23590 GCF_000690535.1 Cariama cristata | reverse complement strand
GCCAACTGGATTTAGCTCCATTCACCCCCGCTCTTTGGGCTCATCCACTACCAGATCATTGATAAAGACGTTAAACAGAAGTGGTCCCACTACCGAGCCCTGGGGAACACCACTTGTGAGCGGCCGCCAACTGGATTTAGCTCCATTCACCCCCGCTCTTTGGGCTCATCCACTATAAGTGGGTCACCTCATCATAGAAGGAGATCAGGTCAGTCAAGCAGGACCTGCCTTTATGATAAACCCATGCTGACTGGGCCTGGTCACCTGCTTGTCCTGTACGCGCCTTGTGATGGCACTCAGGATGATCTGCTCCATAAAATTCCTGAGCACCAAGGTCAGACTGACAGGCCTGTAGTACTCCAGATCCTCCTTCCAGCCCTTCTTGTAGATGAGCATCACATTTGCTAACCTCCAGTCAACTGGAATCTTCCCGGTTAGCCAGGACTGCTGATAAATGATGGAAAGTGGCTTGGTGAGCACTTCCACCAGCTCCCTCAGCACCCTTGGGTGGATCCCATCCAGCGCCATAGACTTGTGTGTTTCTAAGTGGTGTAGCAGGTCACTAATCCTTGGATTATGGGGTCTTCATTCTGCTCCTGTCTTCCAGCTCAGGGCGCTAGGTACCTGGAGAACAACTGGTCTTACTACTAAAGACTGAGGCAAAGAAGGCATTAAGTACCTCAGTCTTTTCCTCAGCCTTTGTCACTGTGTTTCCCCCCGCATCCAATAAAGGATGGAGACTCTCCATCATCTCTGATGGGAAACCTTGCAAATACTGCTCTTGGTAGAGAGGTTAAAGCATGAGGCACATATCTGTGCTTATTATTAAATTTGGAAATCAATTAGTATAAAATATTGAAAGGGTAAGAAATAAGTGGAAGAAATTAAATGGTATAAATCATACCTAATTAATTGATTATAATCTCCCTCCATTTCCTCATGCTGTCTGAACTCTCTATGGGTGTTGGTCCCATCCACTGGTTTATGCTGGTGAACATTTTAAATATCTGATCTGAAGTTTGATGAAACTAATGGAAGAACTTCATCAGCTTTTCAACAAAGCCAGAAATTTGTTTTCAGTGATGAAATTATGAGACACCAAACATTGTTTAAATGCTGGTCATCTCCTACTAATAACATGCCGTGCTTTTCAGCTTCAGTGCACTTTACAAGCATTTATTTATTGGCATCTTGCTTGTTTTGGTATTCCTAGTTTCAGCAGCTTGTAGTGTTCAGAGATGCAATGAGACATAGGTACTACTTGCCAGATTAAGGTAAAAGTGTGTTTCCAGCGGTGTTTTAACATGAAAGGGTTTTCTCCTTTCTGAAAAGAAACTTCTTTGAGGTTCCTACGTTAGCATTTCTCTTGGATTCTTGTGTTTGAGGTGCTGGACATAGTAGGGCAGCAGGTTGTAAAGCCCAGGTACCCCACTGTGGGGTACAGTATGTGAAAGCACACTGACTCCATGGTCCCTTGCCTGGGACTATCTAGCAGGCTCCCTTCTAGCTGGGGGTAGGAAGTGTTTTCCACCCAAGGCGTGTGACAGATTCACTCTTTCACCTGCCTGTGGTCCGTACTCCAGGTCTAAGTTCCTGCTGTTCACATGCTGGGACCATGCGTTAGCTATAAATCATGAGCATGAACTGTTTTGGCAAAAAGGGCTATGAATTAATTGAGTTGGGCACAGTTCTAGAAACACAGTTTTAATGAGCTGGAACAAAGTCATACCAGGGCGGGATGGTTTGCAGCAAGTAGGAAAATGGATTTTATTCTCTCTTTGTTTATACTCACACTTTCAGGAAGCTGTTTGCAACTAAGCTCAGAAGGTGACTCATGAGCACACCCTACTGCTTTCTAAAGCAGATGCAAAAGGAATTAACCAAATTAGTCTTTTTTTTTCCATTTTTGTGGTTACGTGGAGTGTTGATTAACCTCTTTTCCTTCTTTGATGATCTTCATTTACATATTTTTCCCTCGCTTTCTAAACATAAATCCTGTGTGTGTAGAGAGTGCAGAACCCCTTCTTCCTATTACCTAGGCTTTAAGCATGCCTTCTGCCTGGTTTCCATGAGTTTGTAGCCACAGAATACTTCTTTGTATTTTGAGTTTGGAAATGTAGTTTAAGCATGTTTACATGTGTCCACAGAGCCCAACCCAGATTCAATGAAAATTCATTCTAATTGTTACTGGCCAAGGCATGCCTTCATAGTGAAACCAGAATCAGATAAATGTGCTGAGTTTTAGGTTTGCATCGCTCTGGTGACGATGAATGTTCAATTAAAGATTCCTAATTAATTATAGAGAGGTCGGCCATTCACTTAGCCTGTTAAACAACTGAAACACTTTTATGGGATGCATTTTTGTTTATAACTGATTGTAGCTGAACGAACAAGAAAAGCAACCATTGTATAAATAGAAGCTGGCTAATCTAATTATTTAATGCCTGATAATTAACCATAAATACTGCTATTCTGTTTTGCTGCAAGGATTTAAATCTGTTCTCTTCCTACCTGTGTCATTTCTAGGGGAGATTTCATTGCTAGTGAGACATTATACTTAGGAGCTTTACACCACCTGCACACCCCCAAGACTTCAGGTGCCTCTGCTTGACTTCAGTGTTTCATAAGGACTGATCATACACACTCAGAACCTCCTCTGTCAACAAGTGATAGTAGTTCCCATTGCAACTGTATATACGGATAGATAGACAGACAGTCAGACATATATATATTGGCCTAATTTTTCAGCTGCTGCCTTCCTAGTTCTGAGCTTGGAACAGCTTTGGCTGAAAAATATATTCTTATTTTCCACACTTCTCTAGTGTTTGCCAGTTAATTTTGTCAGAGCAGTGCTGCAGTGCCTCCATAGCTTGGTTCAGTCTCTGCTGAACTCCTTACTAGGTTTCCTCATCGCTTGTTCCAACTCTTGCATGTTCTCCCCGTGAAGTCCTCAAAGGTTTTAATTCCCTCATTCTAAAACAACTGAACACCCGTATGCTCCCTTGAACAGTCAGGACAGTTCAACCCATAACATGTGCATCAACTGAAAAATAAAATTGATTCACCCACTATTTTTTTTGAAACATTCAGTTTCTTTCACCTCTGCTGTCACATCCTCTTGCCTTCCCATCTACTCCTCCCGTTCAAACTGCACTTGTAGCTGTGACTCTCCATACCGGGCAGTCAGCAGTAATATTGCTAGGTGTGTCTTACAATCTTTCCTTTCAAACTTTCTACCAGCATTGCCAGCTCTTGTATCTGACAAAATATAGGGTTTTTTTATTCCTCTTGTACTTTCTAGAATTATTTAACTGTCAGAATCGTACTTTTTGGGGAGTTAATTAACCTTTTAGACTTCTTGGTAGCAGAAAAAAACCTGGAAAGGTACAATCTAAATGCCTGTAAGCTGGAAGACCATGCTGAAAAAAATATTTACAGAAAGTTGATCTTGTGAATTTTGGAACCAGAAATAGGATGTTTAAAAGCTTGACTTTGGCAGTACAACTCTGCTTAAACCTTCCCGGCTCAGGCACTTGTGATCAAGCCTGCGCAAAGGTAACCCCTTTCCTCAATACCTCTTGATACCCAGGCGGTTCGTTGACCATTTGAAGACGTTATTATTTGACTCTCTTTTTATGGATGTCCAGGGGAACGATATAGAGGGCTGAGCTCAGGGCCCAGAAAACCCAGAGCTTGATGTGGTTTTGGAGAGCTGACCTGGGGCATGCAGCAGGTAGGACAGGAGGGGGTGGCCCCATGCTGCTGTGGGAGGGTGGAAGGGGGGAGCTGGGGAAAGAGGCAGGCACAAGGCACAAGGTCTGGGTGCGCTGTGTGGTAGGAAAGGGGTGAGGTTCAACCCCAGCAAGAGCCCCCAGCTTCCCAAACTGCAGCATCTGGAGTTTCCAGTTTGGTTCTGAGGTGTCAGTCAAAATGGGAGCTGCAATGGATGGATCAAAATAATCTGTACCCTGCAAAGACAATCTGGGAGAACAAGACGCCTTCTGGTACTGCCTCTGCAGCAGGCGGTATGCAATTTGCTCAATTTAGCATCAAGTAAGCATGGCTGAATTTAGCCCTGTATTTTTGGCTTTATTATTTTCTGAGTTTTACAGCTCAGCCTGTTATCATGAGGCTAACTCACAAGGTTTTATTCAGATTTTTCTCTGGTTTTCTGCTCAGACAAAGCCCAAGGCAACTGGGATTTTCCAGAGCAGAGAATGACTGTTGTTGCTAATAATAGCTTTAGTCAGCAACATATGTTTAGTGATGCACATCAATATTTGTACTTTCACAGATGCTAAGATTTTGCATTTTTGATGTCACTGTGTCCAGGAGCATGCTTTATCTCGGTGCTGTAACAGTACATGTAAAATACTGAATTTGTATACTTACATTTCCCAAGCTGCAAGCCTGTGGCTGAAATTTCTCTGTGCTATCAGGCAACGTTACACTGCAAACCATGCCATCTCCTGCTTTGTACCAGAGTCTCCTGAATCTTTGAAATATGCACCTCAGCTACGATTTGTGAGGTATCTGTATCATTTTCCTTTTATTTTTCTACAGAAGCAGGTAATGTCTCATAAGGTTGAAAGACATTAAGTTTTGAAGCAATTCACCTGGTATCCTGCCTCTCTCACTCCTTTAACGCTACAAGGAATATGTGATGGAAACAATGTTGTTATTCCTCAGATTGTTCCTTGAAGTTTTCTCTTGTTTCTGCTTTCATATGGAGTCATTCTTCTTCCTGTGACCTGCTAATAATTTCCTCAGCAAAAGACAAGGGTGTGACATGCAAGGAGATGATTTCATGTGTAGAAGAAAAAATACAGTAGAGAAGAGGAAAGCTGAGATGTAAGGATATTATTTACATGCAAAACTTGCAGTACGTAGGTAAATAAGCACAGAAATGTTTAAGTCTGAATCACAATGTTGTCCAAATAGCAAGTACGTCTTGTCTGCAAACAAGAAAATTCCTGGCAATTCCCTTGGGCATTGGACTGGATGGAGGGAGCTGCCCTCCTCATCATCATACTGTTGGCTTGAAACCACACCTATTTGTGTGTGCAGTTCAGGCGTTCTCTATCCAGAAATGATAACTGGTCTCCCTCACATTCTGGATGAAAGAGGTTTGATGAAAATCTACCATGTGGCTTTTCTTATTTTTATAGACTTAGGTTTTGCTTGAATTAATTTATATCTTTCAAACTCATGGTAAGAAGCAAAAAATTGGGAACCTTCTCCTCCTCAGGACTGAGTGGGGCCAGGCTGATGACAGCACTGTGCACCAAAACACTTGTCCACTTTTTCTGACTAAATCAGCTGGTGACAAATAAGCATTTTGTTTCTTGTCTTATGGCTACAAATAGGCTGCTACAACCACTGAGCACAGATATTTTCTCTCAGTGAACTGTGTTCTTCATATTGAGGAATAAAACAGTAGCTGGTGAACAGCTGCTGTGTAATAACCTGCCTGGTTTCCTCTGTGTCTCATCCTGAAATTGATGTTTAAACTCATTCTCATTTGCTAGGCTTCGCTGGTTTTCCTCATCACCTGAGAGCTGACTCTGCACAGGTCTTGCTTACAGTTGAGCAAAAGGATACCATGCCAGCCTGGAGTTTCTTATATTGTTTGCAGTCTCATTTTCATAATTTTATAGTGATTTCGAGCAGTGTTAACAACCTCTTGAGACAGGACATTAGAACTCAAACTTTGCTTGGATACTTATTCCCTCCTTCTGCAGACTCTCCCTGTTTTTTGATGCTGTGGGATGTTGCCTGTGATGCCTCTCCCTCATTTCTTTTCTCTCAACAAACTATTGTTTATAACCTGGTCCTTCCCTTTTGGTGAGTTCATACATGCCATCCTCCATGTAATCATTCCAAGGAGAGGAGAGTAAAGGTAGCACCTTCCCTTTGAAAGAAAGAAGCCTAAGCAGAAATGTTTCCATCTCTGGTAGTTCCTCAGTTAAGTTTCCCACATCCCTTTTTCTTTTTCTCCCATTCATGGTAACTTTTGGGTAGTGGTGCTGTTATAGCGTGACCAATTTGCATAAAGTCAGAGGAAAATATTTATTTTTTGTTATTGAAACTGGCTTTTAAAATCTTTTAGAATTTTTGTGTGTCTTTTGTTAGACGAAAAAACACAGGGAGGTGCAGGATTCATGTTTTAAAAAGTATCATATGTGAGTGAGTGCCCTGACTTTACATCTTTGACTTAGCAGCTTTATGCAATGGAGGTTGAAACTACCAATAACTGTAAATATAACCCATTTTTATTGGCATAACAGTGACATCTATTGTTCGGTATTACATCCATCTGTGCCACTCTTAGCAACTGCCTACAGGTATTGAACGGATCTTTCTCAATTTCATAAGATGCAAGCATGCAAAGTCAAATTATTGAGTCAAAGAATTATGTAATAACACATGTAGTAATGCCTTTGGACAGCTATGCAAAATTAAATCTAATTCGTTTTGTCACAGCCTAATTTACAGATCAGCATGGACTGACGCACAGGGAGAGGTGCCTCCTATTTCTGAGAGCGTCAGAAGACGTTGCATTTATGAAACCTGCACACCAGCCCCATGGCTGGCAAGGCTGCAGCGGTGCTGCATCTTCCACACCGTGGTCAGTCAGAGGCTGGCAAGACCCAGCAGCAGATTCTCCTGGGAAAACTGCCTGTGCCTTGACCCACAGTGCGGCTTTGGAGCATCTGCCCCTCTGCAGTCCTCGGACCTAACCAAGGGAACCCTGAATATTCAGTTGCAGGCACAGACACAGTAGGCAAGTGGTGTGGGCAAGCAGTGAAAAACACCGTTGCTGGTTTCTTTTTTGCTGAGCATTTACTGCAAGGCAGAACCACAACCCAGTGCTGGGTCTTACCCAGCCCACTAAAGCTGAACTCTTATGAAACAGACCCAGAGGTGTATGAGGGCCGCAGCGTGCCAGGTACTTGCTCCGGGTATTTTCAGACCAGCTCTTGCATTGGAAACAGAATTCCAAAGCATTGGGCTGGGGGAGCTAAAAGAAAGTTACTTTTTTTTAAAGTCCTTTCTTCTTGCCCTCTTTTGATTCTCTCTCTCCTCTCTCTCTCCCCTTTTAATGGAGGATACAGAATTCAAACAGGAAAGATTTTAATATAGCAGTAATGAAATACAGGGGCTATCTAGTGTGTCAGACACTGTGGCTGATTAGACTTTCTGATTCGTGGGCTAGCACTCAAGGGAACAGCAACTGTCTCTTTTACTGCCTTGTCTATGAAAACAGCAGAAGGCTATGTATGCTCATTACTATTTTATGTGATTCTGAGCATTAGAGGAGCAGTAGAGAGCGCAGAGCTATAGAAAGATATTTTTAATAGTTTTAATGGAATACTGTGTTTAATTCTTATATAAGCAAACTGTGGATAAGCAATTACTCTCAGTAAAAATATTTGATACTGGTAAATGGGGCAACATAGTTCCCTTCTTTTTAAGCCATAAGATTTAATATAAGGATGCAGAAATGTAAGAAGCGTGGGTAAAGGGAACACATTGCCTATAGACCATGCTGCGAAGATAGCACTGAAATATGTGCTAAACATTCAGCTTACACTTAGAGTTCACTGGTGTACATAAATGCCCTCTTCAACAGCCATAGCACATTCCTAAACTGAGGATATAAAGATAGGCTGTGTTGTGTAACCCACCAGGCTTGCCATTGTTTGAGAAAGAAACAACAGTGAATACTGTCTTGTCCTCCATGGATCTGTGCATAGATGGACTTTTCCAAACCTACATTCAACTGTAAAGGCTGCAGGATGAAATATTCATATTAAAGATCTTGGATTTAAGTCTACATCTCAAGCTTTTCATGTATTGTTCTCCACAGTGATGTAAACTTGCATCTAATTTCCTATGTTCAAGCCCCCCTTTTCAGATGCATTCCACATAGTAGCACCCAGCTGCAAAATAACAGCAGCTGTGTTTCTAAGGGCCCGTGTTGAACTTCTGTGCCTTCCAAAGAGAGAGAAAAATAAACGTTACAGGGACAAGTAACACAAATTTTATAAATAAACACATTCTGAAGGTCTCACTGTTCCCTCAGTCAAGAGGGAAAAGGAGTGCGTATAATAAAAGCTCTGAGTATGTGCAGTGTTGTAGGGGCTGGAGATGCAAACATGCACTAAACCCCACTAGGCTAGATTTTCTGAGATGCAAATGTTCACAAAAGCAATGAAAGATGTTGTCTGTTCCAAGAATTTACCTTTTCATGGGTGAAGAATTAAGAGATCTAGTGGTGGCTATAAGGAGCAGGTGGGATGCTACAGGACAGCAAGATGAAAGGTTGGCACCTCCGTCCTAAACTCGCTGCCCAGAGAATGCCCAAGTCTGTGTCTGAAAATGTGTGAAATGGCAATGGCAGCTGGTATCAGAGAGCAGGGGCTGGAGCTGAGGGGAATGAGAGAGAAAACTCAGAGTGTAGAGAAAAGACATGACCCTGGGACTAAAGACAAGCACCTGACAGAAAAGACAACTCAACCCGTGGGAGCTACCTGCCATGCTGATGGTGCCTCTGCGGTTGGTGCTTTTAATTTGCTAATTTACAATGAAAGCCTCAACACGGTTGGTGTGCCATGCAAGAACCCTAGAAAATGTGGGGACAGGAGATTTAGAGAAGCTGAGTGTGCCCAGGGATAATGGTGTACCTCCAGCAGCACCAGTGTGGATCCAGCTGAGTGTGTTGGTTTCTTTTTGGAGAGGAACATCTTTTCTTTTGACCCCCAAATTCTTTAGATCTATGCAGGTGCTCCCTTCTCCACAATCTTAGCTAAAGCTATTGCAGGCATGTATGAACGTTCAGCAACAGCACCCCAACCACAGTGCCTAGGGGAGACCCCTGGCACAGGAGGAAGGTCCTTTGCCTTCAGGAAAGCTGTGTAGAATTACATGCAAAATTGCAATGCTTAATGTCGGAGCCTTTCCACCCCTCCAATCTTTCAGGAAAGCAATGCCCTAAGATTAGGGAATACAGTTTGCTAATACATTTAAACATGTCCTGCTCCATCTGCACAGAGCTCTTTGGAAAATCTAGCCCATGTGAGAATTGAGCTTTTCTGTTGCTTTTTCTCACTTACACGTTCTGGCATTCGCACCGCGGGTACCGACAGGACCAGCAGCTGGAGCGCCTCATCCCCAGTGCTGGAGATGAGCCCACCGGTCCCAAAGGTGAGTGTGAAAGAGGGACGTATTTTTTAATTGTGTCCTGACATGTGGCAGAACTAATGGAAGTGATGGAGCTGACAGTGGCTCTGGAGGAAAGTGTCGCTGACTCACGGTGCTCTCGGTGACCCAGAGCAGCCATAACAAATCCTGGCCTCTCCAACCTCAAGAGAGGCGTTTCCACTTCGTTTTCTTTTTAGAGGCAAAACCCTGAGGTCTTTATTCAGTCTCTGCTCTGTGCTTGCTCACATGCCAAAGTAAGTCACTGTGACTGGAATTAAGTAAAAGCCAAGAGTCGGGCCTCATCCTGGCAGAGGCACCACTGGTTTTGGGTTGAGTTTCTTCAGATTTGTCTCACTGAAGAGCACATTTTCTCCTCTTGTTCAGGCAGGCACCCAAGGCAAGCATCCCGCGGAGCCCCCTCCCGCCCGGTGTGGCCCCCTGAGTTAGAGAGAGGCCAACGAAAGGGCCTTCGCTCTCCGAGTTTGCAGCAGGCACAAAAGTAAAGGTGCAAGATTTTTAAAAAGGCTTGAGGGACGTGGAAGCCTGTGTCATACTGCAATTCAGAGGGCGCCGTGCTGTTAATTCCCCACACGTACCCTTGAAATCCCAGTCCTCTGTATTTATTTATTGTCTCTGAACTTGCATCCCTTTAAATTGTAAAAGCAGAGCATGAGTGATAGTAGGTTCTGAAAAATCAGCGTTAGCAACATGCAGGCAGCCCCCAATTTGAGTGGAGGGCAGTAATTTATTATACATTAGGTGATCTGTCAATCAGAGAGGACTAACAGACCAATAAACTTTGAAGTGATCGGTGCAGCTCTGCCCATACTACTAGCTGGCTATCAGAAAGGTTAGGGTGGTAAGATGGATGGCTTCCTCTTCTTCAGACACTCTGTCTTTCTCTCTGGTGACACATGCAGCTCTCTCATCGAGCAAGATTGTCAGGTATCTCCTGTGGATGAAGCCAACTCCAATCCAATTGCATATTTTACTGTTTCAGAGGAAAGAATCTGAAGTTTTTATGCTTTACTGAAACATTTTCAAGTGAGGACATCTGCCCGCGTTGCTCCGGTGGTGTTGGAAGTGAGCCGCAGCCTTCAATGCCAAACCCAACCCCCTCGCAAGGCTGATGCTCTGCAGGGCTCCCAGGCGGTGGGCAGATGCTGATGCAGTGAAGCTTCAGAGAGACTTTGTTGGGGAAATTACTCTCCTCTGTTGCTCCACTGTAGTGAGTGTGCCAGGACCTAGATGTAAGACCTCTTACCTAGGATTGAAGGGCTGTAAGCTCGTTTCTTGTCTGATCCATCAACCTGTGGGCTCTTCCAGGGTGAGGCCCCAATCATGCTTCAGTAAGAGCTGAAATTCAGGATTCATTACGCCAGACAGAAAGCACAAGAGATTCACAGACCCGCATCCCTGGGAAAAGGGAAAACTTAGATTGTGGTCCAAAACTGCTTCAAATGTTTCATCCTATGCTTGTTCCAAGAAAACCAGGAACATTCCTTGAGGCATCGAGTAATACGTGTTTTGAAAGGTTTCTCTAAAGCAGGTGCAGAAGCTTTCCCAGTGTGCTGCCCTAACACATTAATATTTCCAACAGACTACCCTAAACAGACAGTCTCGCTTCTGGGTGGTCAAGGAATCGAATTTGTCCATCAGACTTTTAACTTACTTGAGAGCTCTCTCCAAACACACTGCACAAAGCAGCCTGGAGTGCTCTCACGATGGGGAATTAATCCACGCTCTGACACGCTCTCTGGCTCTGTCCTTCCTTCCTCACTCCTTATTGCACTGACATTTCTTACCAGTCTCTGGCTTGCAGCTACAGGCAAAAGTGTAACCAAACTTTGAAGCCCCTGAGAAGGAACTGGAAATGGTCCCAGCCTCAGATTCCAGTCCAAAATACGGTTCTGGTGTTCCTCATCTTTGATGTCATTGCAATATCATGCACGTGTTTATTTGTCATACTCTAGTAAGCTGTATGTGAACAGCTAGCTTGTTTATTCTCTAAGATAGATTAGAACAGCCAGTCTCCTTCTGAAATAAGTGGAAGTTGAATTATTTATTTTCTTTTCTTCATAAGAAGCTTATAGCATGCTGGATGAAAAGCCAGAAATAATTAAGAGAAATGCTGTGCATTCAAACAGAAGAAATACCCGTAGACCAGCTGAAATGACTATCACTGCTGCACCGTTCATGCATAACAGGTCACAGCTGCTCTAAGTGTGGTCTTGGGATGGGAAGGGCATCTCTCTTTGGTGTTGCAGGATTCAGACTGGTAGGATGTAGTGATTCTATGGAAATCTGTCATTTCATCTGAAACAATTACTCATGTCCACTCTCAATAACAGTAAGTAAGGTTCTGGATGATGCTTTTTACCAGGTAGTGTTGAAGTGTTTCACCAAACAGGCTACTGTCATGATGTGCGTTCTAGAGAAGGGGATACTGAGACACCGAGAAGGGATGACATTTTGGGGCTTGGAACATGTTATTGCTTTAATTATGCTTTGAAATATGGCTCTTTATGTAAGATACAATTTCTGTTATTTTTCATGCAGACAGACAGCTGGAAAATACTCCTCTTTATAGATGCACCTTGTTTCTTTTCTAAAATACTGATGTCTCCCACACAGGAGAAATTCTGCCTTTACAAGTTTCTATTCATTGGTCCTGCACCTCAAGTCAGAATTCTGAGTAAAAGACAATATTCCCCAACAATGGAAATTAAAGCTGGTTTATAAGATGTGAACTAACATTCCTTTTTCTTAAAAAAAAAAAAAAAAGGTTCCTGTTGCTTTACTGATATTGGATTGATTTTACATTGCCCAAATACGTGGTTAGATGTGTCAGCTTGGAAGCATTACATATACAGAAAAGTCCTTTAATTATGATTCTGATCACATGTGGAACAGGATTTTCTGAAACAGATTTAAGGAAAAAAATACATTTCAGGTACTAAATCCTCAGTAACCCCAATGGCTGGAATTCCATTTGGGAATAAATAGCCAATATGCTCACTTCAGTTTAAGAAAGAAATGCATTAGAGTAAAGGTATTTTGAATGAAAAAGTAATCTCCTTTCCGATTTCAGCACAAACCAAGTCCATCCCACGTAATCATACTTTTTACTACATACAGATCTGTGATTGCTCATAAAACAGATTCTGTGGGTTTAAAGCCAACTGCTGCTCATGTTTAAGTGAAACTGCGATTTTACCTGAGGGACTGCAGAAAATATTCATCTCAACCTATTAACCAAGCCCTTAAAATTTAATTAATGGATGTGAAGTGCTTTGAGATCATCAGATAAAAGCTAGTTTATAAGTGTAAATACGTGATGATGACTACCTTGGCTAACCTGCCCTGGAGATGTCTGGAGTTCAAAGCATGAGCTGCTGCAGGGAAGGGAGAAGAGCTGGGCTGTGTAGGTGGGTTTTAACACCCCCCACCTCTGTGGATGCCACACAACAACGACCTGTAACCAGTGAGTTACACAAAGGTACTGTTACCTCATGCCATAGGCAGAGTCCTATGAAACTCATAGGCAATCAGATTAAGCACCTACCCTTGGTTCTGGATATTTTTAAGGTTAAAGTCCTACAGAGTATTTCAGAGCTATGAAATACACGTATTCTGCTAGAGCTAAGCAGAATCCAGCTGTTCAAAGACAGGGATTTTCCAAGCGCTCCAAGGTAGGTAGGTACCCAGCCTCTGTTGAAGTTCACCAGATACCAGCCCTAACTTTCTTGGAGTCCCTTGAAAATCCTGGATGTGGTAAAAAATGATTTATGAAGGTTTTTTTTAGCTTCTCTGAGAATAATAAAGCATAGTCTGAATACTTCAAATGGCATCCACTTCAGCTGGGACAAATTCTTGTGTTTTTTCTCTTTAAGGTAAATCTTTCTGTGTATATTTGAGGAACCATAATTTATCGTTACTGAACTCCATAATTTACCATCCTAAAATTCATTAAGTACTTCACAGGCTGTGTAATATTCTTTGACTGCCTTCCTGGGCATCCTTGTGGTGGGTTTCACAAGTTCTTTTAAACTAGGTCAGTGAAATAGTCTCTCAGTCGAGGGCTTTTTCTTTGAAGCAACCTCAGTCCAACAGCCTTGAGTTAGCATAGTGAAATCTGTCTCGGAACATAATGTATAGTAGTATATGGGATATAAGATTCATTGACTTAGCTAGGTTTAAAAAACTAATCCTTGTTCCCTAAATCTTTGATGAAACATTATTTTAGCTTGAAATGTTATGTGGCATGTAGTAATTCTTCCTTGGGTATAAAATTTTATTTCTGCTTCAAACCTGTTTTGGAATCCTTGGCACTTTCAGCTTACTGCAGACAACTGCCACAATATGAAAAGTCCTTTGTGATAGTGGAAAGCCAGCTGCCCCAGTGCCGTGAGATGTGAAAACTCATTTAATTATAGGAAGAAACAATATATGATGATTTCAGAATCAAAACATTATCAGTGCTGGAAACACAGAGGTAAATCCTCTCTTGAATCCAATATTCAGCACAGAGAACTGACTGACAGATTCAGAGGATTGCTCTCATCCCAGGTTGCTTGGAAATCAAGCCATTGCACAGGTTAGAAGACCCACTGAGAACTGTTTCAGCCTCCAGAAGATGGCTACACCAACCTGTGGGAACACGGCGTGCTCTGGAAACATCCTCGTCTCCTGCAGTCAGCACACTCCACCCAGCAAATGCACCCACCAAAGCAGTTCCACCAGCAGAAGGGAGTCTGAATATTGTCGAGAACCCCTGCCTGTTTTATCTGCGCTAGTGCCTAACAGTTTGATCCACTAATCTGCTTACAGCAAATCATATTTCCTTGCTTTGAAAAGCTATGCTCGTTTTGTAAGTTAAAAAAAAAAAAAGAAAAAAAAGTCAGAAGCCTATAAGCTGTGTATTTTGGGAATATTTTAAAGCTCATACTGTTCTAAATGCAAGGTTGGAGATTTGGAGACCTCTCCTTTCTTGTTTTTGTTTTATTTCCCACTTAATTGTTCAGCATCACCAGTTTTTGATTTGCAGTACAGATATTATCCTTATTACCATTGTCCATTCTTATTTAATTATTTTTAAACATCCTGACCCGTTATAGATTAAAAGTCATGAATGAGGTTAATGTATAATTAATGAGCAAGAGTGTTCATGATGACAGCTCAGAATAATGATGAATGAGCTGAACAAGAGATCTGACGAGCTGTCCAAGGTCAAATTGCATATGGGAGTGTTAATGTTGCCTGACACAGCTTTATTTCCTTCTGATTTCCTATTTTAAACAGATTTGTTACTCTTACAAAGCTGTTAAGCCATTTAAAGGGATGGGAAGATGTCCTCTGACCTCTAAGTAAGGAGTGCTCCTTTCTGGTAGTCCTTTATACCATCTGCCACGAAGTACCAAAATCCATTCTTCTCTCTTGGAAGAAATCTACCAAGTTCAGAGGACAGTTGATTAGGGGGGGTGGGAGGGAAGAAGGGGAAAAAAAAAAAACAAACTCAAAAAAAGCCTAATTATTGACTCAAAGAAAAAAGCTTTGATCCATTTCCATAGAGCAAATTTTCTGTTTACTGAAATAATTATTTACTGACAGACTGCAAACAGCATTCCTGACTTATTTTTGTAGAAATCCTGGCTTTTCTGGTACTAGTGAGAGTCTTGCTGTTGTCTCCAGTGAAACCATGACCAAAATCCCATGTAGAATAGTACTTGACTGGTGAGAAGGGTATAGAAATTGTACATTGATGCACAGCCTAGCCCCACAGTTTTAATTCATGTAGATAAGGTACTGTCCTGTGATCCAAGCCCCACCGCTGCAGGAACACGCCACTGTAGGCTGTATGGTATGGTTTACAACAGCAGCAATTAACTCTGCCCTTCCTCCTTACTTAAAGGTGGGTTTCTTCATCAGTAGCCTTCCCTGGGAAACAAGGCATTATGGGTGATGGATAGACTGTGTGTCAGGATTGCTGGGAAAATTATTTGTGTCTGCTGCCTTCGGGGTTTGTTATACTGGACCGTGGGCCAAGCCCGGTAGGTGCCTTGAAATGGGCAGTTTGTCAAGTTGCCATGTTTTCCACACAGTCTTAATTTACACTTGTCTCAGGGAGGAAGGAAAGGTTTTCTGCCTCTCTAATCATTTGCTGTGTACGTTGCTGCTACTTAATTTATTTTCTTTGGTCTCTGTTGTCAAAGTTTGTATTCCTCTCTCAATCATGCCCTGAGTTAACTGAATGCTGGTACACACCCTGTCTTTTTGCAAAGAGGGTGCTCAGTGTTATGCAGTATCGAAAGGAAAGAGCATAAAATGCTTGATGACTATTTTTTTCCTAAAATAGTTAAACAAACATAAAAAAAGATTTTAATCTGAAAGGTGTCATTCCTACCACAGACACTGCCCGTAGGCCAACATGCCTATTTTGACCCTGCAACCAGAGCCAAAGGGCAGACTGAGAACCCATGATACAAACCCAGCCTGATGTAAAAGGGGTCTGTGTGTGACTGAAGCAACCCCTGGCCCACGCGTGTTCCCGTGGAGATCAGAGTGGGCTGTGATCCTTTGATCTACTCTGGTACCTTGGGGATGCAGAGTATTTCTGGCTAGCAGAGATTCTGAAAACTTTGAGACATTTCAAGCCATTCAGGAACAAAAGCATGAACTTCCTCCAGTGTTTAAAGTGAAAGAAAAATCCCACAAGCTGTAGACTTACATCAAATGCTATAAAGATTATGCTAGTTTGCTTAAGCAAAAGCATACCAGAATGTATGAATGCACAATAGGCTTTTATGCAGTATGGCAGAAGAAGAGCTTACTTGTAGCCCATACCTGTTTCCTGGACGGCTGGGATCACAACAAAGAGGGTGGACAAAGGCATGAAGATCTGTAACAGCTATTGGTATAAATGTACTGAACCAAAATAATTAGGGTAAAATTAGAAACACAAAATAATATCCTGAATCAACTGTCACTTATAATTAATATGATTTAGACTGAATTAACATAAATCCCCAGCATAGTATGTTTAGAAATTGCTTTCATTTTATCATGTTCTTTTTGAACGTAAAAGTTCAACTTTTGCCTAGATGAAGATGGATTTAACAGAACATTTATCTGCTGATGATTGCCCATAAATAGGATTAAGGCAAGCCAGAAACAAGAAAAAAAAATCCTTTTATCCCCCGCAGTGCTATATGAACAAAGTGGTATGTCACCATGCAGACACACACTGTGCCTATGTAATTTTTTTAACTTAAATGTTAAAAAAGAACTGAAAATGAACAAAAAATGGCAAAACAGAACACAAGTGTGGCATTATGTATGCTATATAAAAAGAGTGACCTGTTCAAGTCGATAAGAATATGCAAGACCTGGCACTTTTTCAAGGACTGGGTCCCTCCAGATCAGGCCACCAAGGCAGGAAAGCGACGGCAGGGTTCGTGTGATAGCAGTCATCGCTCGGACCACAACACACGGGACCACTGACCCAGACCCTGCTTTGTAGTTCAGGAACTTCACTTAGCAAAGCAGATAAACATAGGCATGCCTTCCCTTCCACAGATACTATTGTGGAAGATACCTGCAGTGACATACAGTCACAGATCCCAGGACCGGTTCCTGATCTTGTGCGATTCTGCTAGGAGCACAGAGGGTACCATTGCTACATGGCAGGATGAAGAGGTTGCGTAGGCCAGTGCAAACTTGACTGGTTGTTGTGGCTTTGCCAGCTGGGTGCCCCTGGTTTTGCTGGGGATCCAGGAAACTTTCCTTTGTTTTCTGCCTCAGCAGAGAGCGAAGCATTGATCTCACCCAGCTGTGTAGCAGTGAGGGTATGACGGCAGGAAGGAATTGAGTTTACTCTGCTTTTCACAGCACTTTCTGTCACTCTAATAACTTCATAGGTATGAAATTTTGCTTGGAATAGAACACCACCATGTCACACATCTGACATCAGGGACTAAGTGCCCAAAATACATTTCTTATTTTCTCCTGCTGGATCTTCCCTTTCTCTTCCTATATTTTATTTCAGCTGCTAGGCTTCAGATTGACTCAGTATTCAGGTTAGATAAAGCTCACATGTTCTTCTTTGAAGGGGTAGTGTTTTATTCATGTTTATTGTTTTCTTGCAGTACTGTTTCCACGACTGGGGGGGTGGGTGGCTTTTTTTGCCATGAAGCCTGCTGAAGCAGAATCTTAAAAACAAGGAAGACAAGATAAGCAATACCTTTTCTAAGAGAAAATATTCCTGGCAAATTCTGAAATGTGAGTTTAACGAGCAAGCATTCTTACTATTTCTGAATGCAAACTTTTCCACCCATTTAGGAGAGGGCACTTTGTCTGATGTGATGTATTGTGATTTCTAGATGTGCTTCAGTAATGACTGATCTGACAGCACCCTTCAGGCACAAGATTTTGCCTTGATTGGGATGAGTTGCCATCAAGCACATTTTGTTAGGAGGAAATAGGAGAACACCTGTCCCATCCCAGCTGGCATGGGTCAAATTTAAGCACTGTGGAAGTCATGATATGAAGAACTGATCTCTGTAAGCAGTAACACAAGTGCCTGGAATGGGAGAAAGAGCTGAGTTTTGGGTCTGAGTGGGGTTGGTTTTGTTTTCTTTATTTTGTTCTTTTGAAGGGGGTAGAATCAGTGGGACTATATTGGAAACCACAACAAGCAATGCCCCCCTAGGAGAAGATAGCAGTGTTTTGGAAATGTAAGATGTGTGGGCCATGTGATGTGTATTGGTTGCTAATTATCAGTTCTGAGCAGAGTTTTAAAAGGTGGTTTGAAGCTGTATAAGCCTAAATGGCTGATCTATACCCATCCTTCTCTTCTGTGCTGCCTCACAGAACTATGAGTAAGCTGTTACAGGTTAGATGCATATACAATATATGCAGGAAACCTGCTGCACCCTTCCTTCCACTTAATGCACGTAAAGAGGCCCTGATTGTTTTGGACCACAGAGCAAGAAGCAAAACCTACAGGTTAGATCCCTGCCAGGGTCCTTCTCTGGAGAGGACAAACAGCAAATAAGTGAATATTCCTGAGTATATCCTTGGGTTGCACATGGGAGAAGGTGGAGGAGGAGTATTGGTTATCCCTTAAATCTTTTATGTGAATTGCTTTTCCAACAAGTCAAGATACCCTGGATCATTTTGAGATGGAATGCTGCTATGTGCTGTATGAATTTTATGATTGCCTTTACAGATTGGTGAATCTCATACTAGTCTTGCATTTAGTGTTGCGTATCTGTTTCTAATATTCTAACTCTAGGTAGGATGTGCCAAGCTTAACCAAGCTCTGTATCTTCATTTCGGCTCAGAAAAAATATTTCCACTTCAACTTTTATAATCTCCAGGAAAAAAAAAAATCTATTTTCTGTTCCTCACTGCTATCCATAACCCTGCGCATCTTTAAACTTTTAATTAAGTGTCTGTCTTCCTCAACTATCTGTCATACAGTGGTCACCAAGCACACAGAACAGATTTCCCATAGGTATTGGTGTACAGGCAATTGGGCTACTCTGAATCTTTATCTATGTTTTTGTTTTCTGAAATCAGCATAACTTAACCTTTCAGCCTTTGGTCTTGATGGCAAATCAGGCAGGAGGAAAGCCACACTATGAAAGAGCCTGCTATAGCCCTAGCTGCTGACTGCTGGCCTCGTGGTCTTTAGGCTCACCTAAAGACAAACTTAAGGTGTACTAAGATTGGCCTCCTGTTGTTTGGAACTCCCTATGAAATACACTGTGGAGAGACATGGCTCCAGCGGAGTACCGAGGAGACTCACCATGTCTGTTCCTCTTCATTAAAACCAGCGTGCTGGGCCGCTCCCTTGGTTAGAGCGGTATCTGCCATGGGCCAGTGAGACAGCAGTCTTACTTTTCCATGTGAAATGCCTGCAGCCCTGTATCTGTGTAGGCGATGTGGGGCACAGGGCGAATACCACACCCCCCCACCGCTCCCACCCACCCCCTGCGTGCCGGAAAAACACGGTACGGGACCTGAGGGGATATGCAGAGCTGGGGAGTGGCTGGGTGCTTGGGTCTGGGCAGGCTGGTGTCCGGGGTTCGATCCCCTTCCCTCTCCTGCTCGCCTGCCCTGTGCATCCTTCTTGTTCTTGCCGCATCACCTTGGCCATGGGCTGGCACTTGCATGGGCAGCTTTGCCTTTCCTCTTTCAAGGGTCATTATCTGGAGTCTTTTTGCCCTCTTTCTCTTTCCTCCCCTTCCTACGGGAGAGGCCAGAGAGTGACATGCAGGAGGGGCATCTGGCTGTGAATCCTTCCCTTACTTTTTGTGGTAAAATTAAAAAAATCCCCATATCATCTGACACTGGACGACTTCTGAGTTAAGTCACAGGACCACTGCCAGGAACACTTTGCTGAGGGTTTGAATGGCTCTGGTCAGCCCTTACCACCATCCCCTTTGCATTTGATATCTTAACAACCTCCTAACATGCATGCAATGTCAGTCCTGAATAATTTTTTCACATCCGTCTGAGTAAGTTTCAGATGGCTAAACACTTGTATTTCTAATTCAGGTGTTGGGAGTTGACGCAGTCTCTTCCAGCTCAGTGCCTTGCTTGTTAATCAGAGAAGTAATTAACAGGCTGGAGCACAATGCCGTCTGACACTCACCGATGGAGCGAGCAGGGTGCCAGGGCTTGGAACCACACAGGCGGGAGGGAAACGTGATTCTGCCGTCTTTTTTTCCTAAGCATATTTGCCAGATCCTGGGCTCTACCCTGTCAGTAAAAGCTTGGCTTCTAAGTAACACTTTAGGGTGTTTTTGTCATTGATGCTATGAATATTTGCAACAGCCAAAATAATTTGGAAAAACGTGTATTGGTTAGCTATCAAGGTCACCTAATAGGTAAAGGCTTTGGGAAGCTTTTGGTCAACTGTAAGGAAGGTTTTACTATACTTTCTGCATTTAAATATGGATAAAAAACATTTCAGGCTGTTTCAAGTAGCATTTGTAGTTTTGCAAATAAAATTCTGTTAATCCAGATTGAATGTTAGGATTTCAAGGAGTTGAAACACAGAGATGCAGACAAAGGTGGAATTGCCTGTCAGTGAAATTACTTCCCATTAGAAAACCAGAATGAATGGTTTTTCTTCCTCTTGATACTCAGTTTTGAGATAAAAAGCTTAATGCCTAAATTAGACGAGTCAAGTACTCTGCTTATGTTTGTCATCCTTAGAATTTATTCACACAAGCTATGGAACACAAGCACACGATATTTTTGTTTTATTATTTATTAGAAACTTGCCTTTTTGTGCGAACAGAAAAAATAGAGCCCACTGCTCCAGCGACAGTATCGGTCAACCTCAAAGAGTGGAGGGCAGCTGGAAGTGACATTCTCTGAAACATCCTGTAGGATGCTGGGAAAGGGAGAGAACGGGAAGTAAATTTATATTCCTGGTTGGGGTGGTGGGATGGGCCCTGGCTGCAAGGGTCCCCAGTCCCTGCAGAGCTGGCAGCAGGGCTGTGAGACTGTTTGCAGTGTAATGTAGTCCTCCCTTTAAAAAACATTTGTTGCATTTAAAGAAGATACAGACCTTTCTGCCCTTCTGATCAGCTTTGGCCAGATGGTACATTTGGCCCTTGGCTTTCTCCAGCCATCTGAGCACCAGCGGTTTGACCCACCGGCCACGAGGACACCAGCGTTTTGGTGGCAGGAGAGAAGCCCATCCAGTTGTGTGACAAGGCAGTGACTGCTATGTGTAGCTCCCAAATAACCTGAGTGAGCTCATCCTTTATGCTCTGCCTCCCAATTTAATGATGAGGTTTTTGCGGTCTATGCTAGATCTTGTGATTGCTTAAAGAAACAGTTCCCAAATCAACCCCCTGATGGTTTTTCTTTTTTCGTATCTAACAAATTTTCCTGCATAGTTTGTTTCACAAAAATATTTGAAAAGTTCCACTGTTCAGCATGGAAGAAGAACAAATTTCAAAGCTTTGGAAAGTTTTTGTAAAACAGAACAGTCATTTTTGGGCCAGCTGTACTTGGCAGTTTCTGTTCAAGTCCGGGGATGCTGAGCTGGGGGGGGTAGCGCTTGGCAGAGTGCTGCAGCAAAGCTTGTCTGCAACACCCTCATTATTGTCCGTGTTCTGTTCTCTCACTAATTTCATCTATTAAACAAATAAATGAGTGATTATGCCAGATGAGGTTTTTTGTATGAGAATGTCTTCTTCTAGTATTGCCATCTTTTAGTGGTAATTATGCAGTCATACAGCTGTTGCCTACAGGCAGGTTTGAAAGAATAATTTTATAAAGTGTATAAATCACACCATAAAAATAAATAAGAGACAAGCATCTAGTCAGAAGACAACAGAGAAATAAAGCTAGGGATCTGGATTACAGAATACCTTGATAGACTGAGATTACAGTCAGTCCTGGCTATAATTGTGCTGTGTCTTTACATGATTGCAAGATCAAGCAATTAAGGCTCTGGAGCTTAAAAAGAATTACACATGTGCTGAAGTGTCCATACCATGAGCAAGTCAAGTATTTTATTTTTTCTTTTCTGCTCAGATTCACAGTGCAGAGTGGGGAAAAATTCATGATGCAGAAAGTCAAGTAGATGTGTCACGTTTTGGAGGATAAAAGCAGACCGGCATGAAAGCTTTGAGAAACCCAAACCTCAGACAATCCCAAACTCACAAACTCTGCATGCAACACTTAGTTAACACATTGACTCATACATTTGGATGAAGATCCTTCCCAACATATGGTCTGAAATGGGTCTCTCCTGTAAATTTCATGGAGTTATTTTCTTTATGGCTTTACTCTTCTCAAGCCTAGTAAAAATGGCCGTTCTCTGTTTATTCTGGCTATTTAGCCTAGCAATTATGTAATGTTCATGAAACAGAAGCAGCATATAATTTTTATGGTTCATAATATCTCTTCTCAGCAAAAATCTGGCCACTTAGAGGAATTTTCTTATCCCAGGATGCTCTTTTGGTGATGACTTTTTGGCAAAACCAAACTGCTGCAGCCTGGAGGGAGTCATTTTGTAACTGACTGCTGTCTTCTTGCTTATGAGCATTCGTAACTTCTATTGCTTCTCTTCTCTGTTTCCCCTTTCTTCTTCCTGAGGTGATGACGGGAGATAAATTCTAATTTTGGCTTATAAAGCTGCCAAATTTCAGGATGATTTTGTTGAGGGTATTCTCTTTTTCAAGAGATAATGGAGGAGACTGCATGTGGAAAAAAAAGAAGTTTGTGTCAGTTTAGCATTTAGGGGAGGTTTAGAAAGTTCATAGTTATTTTCCATCCCTGGGTTACAGTTCAGATGTGTTTGTACCATACACATGATTATAATATCATGATGTTTTTATTTAAAACCATGGGATACTAATAGAAAGATGTAATCCCAGACTTGGCTTTCATTTTTCCTGTAAGCCCACAGTAGTTCCATTGAAGACAATGGATAAGCACTGGTTAAAAGGAAAAAGACAAAGGAAAATCAGGAGGCGTTTTGTTTAACTGCTATGAGAAAACATGTTGTATATCTGAATTTTAAGAAAAATATAAACTAAGTAGAGAAGACAGTTGAAAAATTCAGATGATTTGGTTGGTATATGGAAAATGGATGTGGATGAAGACTGTAACCTTTATTTGAATGACAATTGAGGTTATGGGGATAAATATTTATAGGAAAGGTGTGCATTATTTATGTGTTCCACGATAGCAGAGTTTAATAACATCCTTTCCCTGGATATGTTATACTGTAAGCTGGGGGTTGCATGCGCAGTGATACGATATCTGGTATTAGAGGATTTGTGTTTGACATGAAGAGACTGCAGTGGAGGGATGGGAGCAGCTTTGTGTTTGAGTTTGTATTCGGAATAGGTGCAAAGGCCAACAAAAGCGCACAGCTCTGAGTAAAGAACATTCAAGGCCCCATAAATCATCGATCTAATGTTATTATGCTACAATGGCAAATTATGCTGGTTTTGTCTCTGCAGTTAGAGAGTGCAACAGATGGCAAAGGTTTGCACAAGTAGTTAAAATTCTTGGCAAAGCAAATTTTTTTAATTTGTAGCTGAAGAGTTAGTTGAGGTACACTGGAATATTTGTACCAAACTGGAAAAAAAAAAAGACCCACTTTTTTTTATAATCTGTCTTCCATTTAAAAAAATAAAATTGACACATTTGCCTAACAAGCATGGCGGTTTCGCCAGCAGTTTCTATTCATGCTTGCACTGTGGTGGGGAAAACTGCCAGCCTCAAATTAGCCAGGAAGCTGTTTCCACAGGGGAAATGCATAGCAGGGAGCAATGACACCGGTGAAGTCTGCTCAGGAGACCCGGCAATAGGACAGAGGTGTCGTGGTTGGCGGAACATAATAATATAAATA
>NW_009618736.1:0-1146 GCF_000690535.1 Cariama cristata | reverse complement strand
CTTTGGTGGACACCTGGCATCCAGCCACAGTCCCCCCACCACAAGCAGTCAGAAAATGTAACTATGATTTCAAGTTGTTTTTACAAAATGCATTCTTTTAATAGTAAAGCTGTCAGAGTTGGTCAAATCAAAGGTTCTTCTTGTCTTGCACGCTATTCAACACAGTGGCCAATAATGGTTATTCAGGAATGTGAATATGGAATACAAATCATAAGTCTTCCCCAGAATAATCTCCTGAACTTCAGAAATTTGTTGCTCAGGCATTTCTGTATTTAGGAGCCCTGAACTGATTTTTTCGTCAGGCCATTCGTGCAGTTAGCCATGATTTGTAGTAGAAAATAAGCTGTAAAATAAAAAATCACAGTAGAAACTCATAGTGTCTAGAAGAGTATCAGTGTTGCATAAGCTGCATTTTGGGCATGAATGTTTCTATAATTTGCTTTAAATGGAAATTATCATATTATCTTGCCTATTAACTTCTAAGCTCCCACTTGCTTCAGCTTCAAATGCTTGTATCTCCAATAAACAGAAATATCACTATCATTGCTGCATAATAGTATTAGAACAGCTCCTTCAAAAAGTCTTGTATTCTTTGTACACAACACTGACAAAAAGAAAAAAACATCGAAATTCTGGCTTTTGGCACTTCCTTCTTTGCAGGACTCCAAATTAAACATAATAGTGTTTTGTGTTGCCCTTATATTTTATAATATCAATTTAAATGTTTCTTATTTTCCCCCCTCTCCCCCAAGAAACTAGTTCAGAATTGGCTATTGTCACAGCCTAGTGAGCCCATTACTGCATCCCAAATTTCTAATCCTCACTCTTCCCTGCATTATCACCTTTGCTACCACAGATGGCAACCTGAAACCAAGAGAGATTTGTTCCAGATTTTGCAGGAAGCTTGAGGTAGCAAAGAAGACCAAAACACTGAATGATCACTTATATTCTCAAATAATTTTCCAGCTACAGGAAAATCCTACCACCCTTCAATATTTTTTTGCAAGATTACAAAAGTTTTACTCAGGGTTTCATTTAGAAATTTGAAGAGTATGTCTCTGTGAGACAAAGCTTCCAGAAAGCAATCGTAACTTTGTTGCCTTAATGCTAAACCACAGTACAATAACAGTTGATTAACAAAAAAGG
>NW_009618735.1:7866-8241 GCF_000690535.1 Cariama cristata | reverse complement strand
TAATATCCAGTGGGGTATGAAGGCAATGGAGATGTTTTACTTCTCTTCAAGTTCCATCCCACTGGATGGATTTATCTTTACTGTTGGGATGTACTACCGATTTATCTTTAATGTTGGGATGGCTTGAAGTAGATCTTGTTAATCCAAGTGATTACGTTAACAGCTAATTTATTGGAAGGGTATTATTTCCCCATTGACTTGCTGCTTGTGGGGCTCCTCCTCACACTGGGCAAGAGGATCAGGGAAATGGCGCTCACTGCCACTACCTCCACTGGAAGTGATTCCCCGCCTCCCCCCGAGAACCATCCCGGGACCATCTCCATCTGGGAAAAGTCCGAGTTCATGCTCAGGGCTGCTGCAGTCACAGCACTCCGC
>NW_009618735.1:2721-7835 GCF_000690535.1 Cariama cristata | reverse complement strand
CACGCCGCAGAGACTGGCAGGGCTCTGCCCTTGCCCGCAGGTCCATCAATATGTGCCTGAAGCCGTTCCTTGCCTTCTTTGGGGGGATGCCAAGGAAGGGTTGACACCATTTTTTTCCTCCCCTTCTCCTGAATGGTGAAATCCCTTCACCGATTTGGTGACAAATGTTGTTTCATAAGAAA
This sequence comes from Cariama cristata, assembly GCF_000690535.1. Classification (NCBI taxonomy): domain Eukaryota; kingdom Metazoa; phylum Chordata; class Aves; order Cariamiformes; family Cariamidae; genus Cariama; species Cariama cristata. Next base: position 7,653 of record NW_009618735.1, on the reverse strand, counting down.
TGAGAGCATTTTTGCCAGCAGATCCCAAGCAAAACCCCTGTCTGTTCACATCCGAGACTCAAATCCACTCTGCAGACGTCTTGGCTTACCCTGCCGGCACAGGGCTGACCAACAGGCACAGGACCAGGAGTTCACTTTCTGGAAGCATCCAAAGCCACCCAAACACTGTATCTGCTGGAGTCGTACATATGGCCTTTGCCCGCTGACATCTCTGGATATCTCTCATTGCCCCTCACCAGCACAGGATACAGGCTTCATCCTCCCCTCGCACCCACCTGCCTGGAAAAAGCAGGTCTCAGCCAGGACAGGCCAGCAAGCACCCGGTGTTACAAGGAGGGGTTGCATCATACTTGCAAAACACCCACGAGGGAAGGAAGCCAGTAATTCTGTCTGCAGAGGGGTTTATGTGGAGTCATGCCTCAGTACTTCCCTCCCAGCCCACTCATCCCGTCCCCCCCGAATCAGCTGGGCCTGACAAGCACCAGTGGAGAGCATCACACCGTGCCACTTCCCAGAAAGTCCTGCCTCAGAGCCTGTGCCAAAAACACCTGCTTCAGACTTACGACTTCCTCTGGGAAGTCACAACCTGCAGCAGGGACCTCCCAGGAGAGTTTCTGGGCTTTCCCCAGAAAGGAAAAAGGAAAGAAGACGCAAGTTCAGAGCCTGCACTGAACACTACGGAGTTGACTCAGCAGCAGCACCCATCACACAAGGGGATTTACACATGTTTTTCTCCGCCCCCAAGGCCATTTTAAATCAACTTATCATTCCACCAGCAGCTTTCTTTGCTAGAACAGGGCACAGAGTTCAGATGCTGGTAGCGGCAAGCCTGTGCAGCAATTGTACCTTGCAAACTATGAACACAAGCCTAGGCAAAAAAAAAAAAAACACCACCACACACCAAACCAAACAAAAAACACCAAAACCACCACACAACAAAAGACCTACAAAATCACCCCCAAGCCTCTTCCTACAGCTGCTCTATGCATGAAAGGTGGGTTGTAAAGTCTAACGCAGAGCACAGCTTGGGTAGCAAGAAAAAGATTTACACGACCAGGTCAGGAATTTGGGCTAGAGTCTTGCTAAACCCAGCTGCACTAAGATGTAAGTGCAGTTTAGTAAGGTCAAAGTTCTCTCATAGACAAAGCCTGAGCTCCGATTGCTGCAGAAGACTTTAAAATGAAAAGTTTTGATGAATAAATTGGCTCTTGATCCCATACCCAGTGACATTCTGTAGCAAAAAAACCTTCTAATTAATACACCAATAGCCTTTCTCAAGAGGCACTTTCCCCTTACAGTCTGAAGTAACCTATTCAAAGATGCAGCGACTTACAGAGTGATAATTTATGAAAGAGAAAGACTACCAATTTTAGTTAACAGAATTTCCCTTTTTAAAAACAAGCTTTTTAAGAGGAGAAAAAAACAGTGCATATATTTGGTACATGATGTGACAAATTTATATACCTCAGACTCTAGCACACTCCCTTGTGCCCCGAGACAAATACATCCATTAAATAAATTTGATTATATCCTTCCTCCTCCTGCCAGCAATAATGTTTCCAACAAGGCTCATTTAACCTGGAAAGGCATGGTTTTCATATTTTCTTAATTTCCAGTCCTCATTATCTTCTCTTTCCTTGCAAAGTCTTAATAGCCTCTTTCATAACAATCAAGAGAAGCTTAGGGAGTTACTCTCACCTAATTAAGCCTTGTTTTTTCTAATAATTCTGCAGAATACATGACAGCAAACACTCCAGCTCTCATTTTTAATGTAATACAACAGAAGATCTACAACTGATAACAAAAACCCAAAAGAAGCTCTGCGCGTATGCAGCCTCAACGTATGCAGCCTCTGAGAGCTGGAGGAGGTGAAAGCTGCCCTGTATCACATGCTGGCATTTTTCAGCTCAATATTTTGAACGATTTTGTGGAAATCAGCTGTGCCCTAGTGTGCTTACCCAGAAAAAGTAAAAGTACTTCCCCAAACTTCTTTTTTCTGACTCACCTAGGAAACTGCCACAAGAGCATGCAGGCACCCAGCCCATCCACCTGAGTCAGAGGGTAGGAGCTGCAAGCATAAGAAAGTGTACATAGCAATCAACTTCTCAAGCTCAGATAAAGTCCACTCCAGGCTTTTATCAGTACAAACATCCATTCCAAGATTTAAATTCCACTAACCTCGCTCATATATATTTATTTAAGCATATACACACTGTAACCAGCTTCAGCAGCAGCATAACCTGCAGAAGAGCCCCACACCTTAGCACTGCCTGATGAGGACACTTGTGATGCCTCCAGCGCTACCCCAAGGGATGGCAAAGCCAGGGAGCAGACGCTGCTCACCTCCCCACCAGCCACTGCTGCTGTGGGGCAAGAACATTTTTATTAGCTTTCTTACCTTTGGTCCAGAATAGAGAGAGTCTAGAGCTGCACATTGAAGACCTTCACCATCCCACATCCCAGGCTCTGTCCCCAAGAAAACCCTAAGCTTGCCCTGGCTGTGTGTATGCCCTACAACATGTGATGGAATTTACTGGGAGGCTGGTGGGGAATGAGAAGCACCTGCAGGTACACTGCAGGATGCAACCCGTTGCATTTGCCTTGCAAAACACCCATTAGCAAGGATTGCGCACACTTGCTCTTAATTGCCTCTACAGCCTAAATCAATGTTCAAATTCCAGTGTCTGGGATGCTCTCTCAAAAACCGCTTCTTGGCTCCTTCTTCTGTAATTTGCGGTTAGTGAAGGAATGGGCAAAGAACCATCATGTTTTTCACACAATCACAAATGTCTCTTCATTAAGTTGTTTTCCCTCATCAGGCCTGGCTGCTGTTGGGTTGTGCCACCCCACAGCTCCCCGATACGTGGAGCATCCCAGGGCTGGGCTCACCTTCCACCTCTTGCCCCTTGGGGCATGGGGCATCCTTACTGCAGGTGCCAGGAAGGCTGACTCCCAACGGATCTCTGCATCCAAAAGTTGGAAATGATGGTGAAACCCACAACAGTTCTCACTCCCCTGGAAAGAGGAAAAAATACACAATAGAGTTTTTATTAACAAAATACAACAGTGGATGTGTAGCAGGAGAGCTACCTGTGCGTCTTAACACCGGTTTGCCATGTGGGGATCTCCTGCCCTGTCCACATCTGTGGGACAAGTCAAGGGCTCTCAGAGGAGATTTCAGAGTCAACATCACCTTCCCCATCCTCTCCTGGGGGTAAAGAGGAGCAAGGAGGGGTTAAAAAATAAAGTGTAATTGCTGGCTAAGCCCAACCATTGGGCAGAAAGCGAAGTGTAAAGAAGTGGGAGAAAGCACAGCAGGGCCGTAGCTGCAGCCAGAGGAGCCAGGAGCCTCGCCACATGGTCCTGTCTGCCAAGCTCTCCTCCCAGACTTCCCACCGCCTGGAAAGCTTGATGGTGTGCTGTACACGGGAGGGCTTGGCAGTGGTTTTAGCACTGACCAAGCAATGCTCTTCCCACTCCTCAAAAGAGCAGTAGTCTGTCTCCTACCCTCTGAACTTCAGCTCATGCAGTTAAATTTTGATAGCAATAAGAGGCATCAGGAAAAAATCTGATTGTGCAAAGCAACATCGGTATGAGGAGGTGGGACCAGCCGTGCCCTGGTGTAGGTGTATGACCACAGGCATTCCCTGAAGCATCTGTTCATCTCCCTCTGGCACCATACAAACCATCAACAACTTTTGCGAAGCTCAGACAAGTGCAGCTTCCCTCCCTCCATCCTTCAGACTTAGAAGGATGCGTGCCATGGAGAGAGCTGCGGGTGGCCATGCCAGCAGCCGTGGGTTCCCCAAATGAGCACCATCAAGGAGAAGTGGGCTGCAGACATGCAAAACTCATCTAACCTTTTGCGTCATCAGTTTGCAACAAATGCAGCCGCAGCCCAGGCTGAGGCACCTCGAAAACGCTTGTGGAAGTAAGAACCAGGTTTTGGCTAAGCCAGCCCTCCTGAAACAGCTCTTCTGGAAAACTGAAAAGAAGGATGTGCTAGATAATATAAAAATGCTGAAGTGCAAAGCACAGTTGTATCACCCAGTTGGCTCCAGTCCTCCCTGCAGAAAATGCTGTTGATACCATTTACTTTCTGCATCGGTAGACAGAAGATGAGTCTCCCTGGGGCAGTTGCTGTTGCATCGCTTCATGCTTCTTGGCACATTTGGAGCTCCAGCGCTTTCCAACAAAGCCAAGATTCGTGGGAGGGTGCCACTCACCACCACCTCATTTTTGGGGACATCTCCTCAAGGCAAGCGCCACTGCTGGGCACCGTGCCTGGCCTTGGCACACCCACCAGCAGATCAGACATGCTAGGACCAGCCTGGGCAGAGCTGCACCTTGCCCCACTGGCAGCAGGCAGTGCCACCGAGGACCATACCTCCCAGACAACTCCTTCCCTTGCTGGTTATTCAGATATTGGGCTGTAAGATGAATAGCAGGAGAATGATGGAAAAAGGAGCCCTGCCTGCCCAGGCATGCCCTCCCTGCTACAGCCACCGCTTTTCGTATGTGGCAGGACCAGCCAGGCCCATTACCCTGTGGCATGGAGTAGTCATTAATTAATGTATTTTGGTTTATCTTTGGCCACATAGATCTCGAGATCTCGTTTCTGAGGTGTTTCTGGCTTTGAGATAGACTGTTTTTAACAGAGTTGTTGCTGCTCACCTTCTAAAGAAGATGAAAGTCGTATTCCTGGTTGGTGCAGACCAGGATTGTCTCCTGGTTATAGTAAGGGTTAGCTGCTCTACAGCCACGGAAACACCAGGATAAGGGGCTTGGATTTTGAAATATATTTAAACTGCATGTCTGCACCACTCATGGGAGATGGTTATGTTAGGGAAAAGTGTGTTAGATCAACCTAACTAGTTTCTTACAGCTTGCTCCCAGGGAAGGTTTCATTCTGCTGCCCGTCAGCACCAGCCA
>NW_009618735.1:0-2622 GCF_000690535.1 Cariama cristata | reverse complement strand
TTGCCGCATGGCCAGGAGCCGCAGGGAGCACCCAAAGGAGCTGACTGCTGGCCGGCTGTGCTGGACGCTCCCGAACCTGCTCAGCTCCCGCTCCCCACGTGATTTTGGAGCAGCAGTGAGCGATGCTCAGCCCCAGCATGGCCATGGGCTGGTTTGGGGTGCTGGCTGTTTGGGAGGGCTTGGCCTCCTCCCAGACCCATTGGGTGTGCGAGAAGTGGCCATTAGAGGGGATAAACTTTTAATGTTTCTCTCTCCATGGCCCCACGGACATCTGTGACCCCCATGGAAGGTGCCTGGCTGGCAGCCTGGGCTGGTCCCCAGGGGGACACGCACGGCCCCGACCCAACCCAGGAGAAGGGATCAGGCACCGGGCCCTGCTTTGCCCTCCCACATCGTCCACGGCACCAGCACCGCAGGGATCTCCACCAGACAGAGACAAGGGTTTACTAAAAGTGCTGTATTTACAAGTCAGTATTAATTTGTGTTCTTGTTATTTACAATTTATTTACAATTAATCCCTATAGTCGCTGACAGTTGGATCTGACAGAGTTAGACAGAACTTTACAGCAGACTGGCAAGGCAGAGTAGCCAGAGTTTCTCTTCTTTTTCCTTTTCAGCCCTATCAAGGGAAGGGCTGTAGTGATTTTTCTTCCCCTGGATGATAAAGGCATTGCCTGTTAATCAGTAATCATGGGAGCAGAGGTGACTCACGCTTTGCTGCTGAGCACAGTTCAGGTCCTAATGCTGTTGTAGCCGTGAAGGGAGAACTGCTGCACTCCTGACTTCAGGTAAGGTGTTTCCAGGGCTGATAGTTGATTTTTCCCTGCACATGCACCCGGCTGGAGTCAGGCAGCATGAACCCTCTGCCATGGCCCAGTCCCCGAGACAGCACGGCTCTGCCGGACACGGTGTGTGTTGCAGATGGGTTGTGTTGGGATGCGGATGCTGCTTGTTCTCTCATCTCAGAGCTGAGCTGAGCACAGATCAGGGACTGCCCGGGGCTGCAGGGTGCCAGGCTGCCACTGACACGGGAGGATTTTGCTTCACCTGCAGGTCACCACTGTCCCTCGTGGGAAGATGGCAGGATCAGGAGGAGCAATCCTGGCGAAGGAGCCTCCAGCAGCCCCCACCACCAGCTGCCGTTGAATTAAGCCTTTGCTGACGGGCTGCAAAGATGCACGGGCAACACGGGCATCATCCTCCTCCAGCATGTGAGGGGGCTCCTGACAGCCCTGCCAGAGGTGGCTGGGGGCTGGGCGAAGCTCTTCTGCAGACCACCCGTGACTGCTCTCCCACCTTCACCAGCGGGAAATGAGACTTATCCAGGCAGCGGCCAGGGAGTGAATGAGGGGCCGAGTCAGCCCCTGACCCGCAAAGACAGCTTTGCCTGGGCATAGGTCAACTCAAGAGACAGGCTCTTCCCCTGGGATATTTGCTCCAATCTTCCTGTCTTCCACACACTTAGTCGGGTTCAGACCGAGTCTTCCACAGAATATTAACACGGGGTCGGCAAGTGGCCGGCTGTTCCCTTTTCAGACAGATTTGCGGCCCATCTGCCAGAGAGGCATCTTACAAAGGGACTTTTGGCTCTCTCCTGTGGTTCTCTGCTTTTCAAGCCATGCAGAGGACAATGATGCTGTTCATGCCCCAGGACCCGTTGCCCAGGACTGCCAGCCCTGGCCAAGAACCCCAGAAGCCCTGCAGGAGCATGGGTCCCACTACCACTGCAGTCTGGGGTCCCCTGGGACCACACATCCCCTGGGATGTGCCTTCCTGCTCAGGGGACGATGGTGGACTGCTGCTTCCTCTGCTCCTGCCTCATCTTCAGAGCCAGCATCGCCCGGCGGTACAAGTCTGGGAGGAAGAGAAGTGGTCAGGCACTAACATAGGGACCAGCTCTGGGGCCCAGCCTGGCAGCCTGCACTGAGCGAGAGCTGCAAGGACACCCCAGGCTCCAGCACAATGCACTCGCGTGGCCTCCCCGCATCCCACCCGAAGGCAGAGGCAGCAGCATCTGCCTCCCCAACAGCCCCCACCTTGCCCTGCAGCAGCACTTGCTTGTGCCCATGTCCCCACGCCAAGTACCCCGTGGCCAAGGGCTCCTGCACAGCTCACACCTCGCTGCCAGCAGGCCAGATCCCCTAATGCTTTTCAGCAAAATCTATCCTGGGAAATACCAACCAAAGGTGCTTGAGACTTCCTCACGCTGCTGCTCCACAGCAGGTTCCTGCGACTTGATTTTATTCTTAATTTTCTTCTTCTTCTTTTTCTTTTTCATGCCTTGCACTGGACGGAGAAAGACAAAATTTCAGGCACCACATCTGGGCAAGGATGCATTTGCCACCAAACCAGCTGAGAGGACTGCTGCTGGTGGATCTGCAGTTCCCCATCACCTCTGTGCATCAACCCCTGCAGAGATGCTCAGAGACGTTTCTTGTCTTCCCTGGTTAGATGCCCAGGACCCAAATCAGCTGATCTGCAAGCAAAGCTAATGGAGATGGCGGGGACCAGTGGTCCAGCACACCGCCATGTTGTCAGGTCCCAAAACCACCCCGTAGGCTGGCTCTGGGGGTCCTGATTGCTGGTGTCAGCAGTGCTGGCAGCCCCTCACAGCCCCTCTCA
>NW_009618734.1:351-676 GCF_000690535.1 Cariama cristata | reverse complement strand
TGGGATTTCCCCTCGTCCGTGTTGCCAGCACCGGCAGGCGACGCAGATGCTAAGTTATTGAAGCGTGATGGTAGTGTTACAGCATCCCGGTTTCTAAAGCGGGAGTTATCCTTTATATTCCCCCGAGCTTCGAGTCTTTTCCCACCGAGCTGCTTTACGCTGTCTTGCAGGACCCGCTCACTGGCACGAACACTTTCCCCTCGCCAATGGAGAGCGCCAGTCCCCCATTGCTATCAGCAGCAAGTCCGCCAGGTACGACTCCTCTTTGAAGCCTCTCAGCTTCAGTTATGATGCTGGCACGGCTAGAAGCATCGGCAACAACGGG
>NW_009618734.1:0-232 GCF_000690535.1 Cariama cristata | reverse complement strand
TTAAGACAAAAAAAAAAAAAAAACAAACACCAAAGTGTTTTGGCTTCAGTCAGGTCAGAATTCAGCCCATAAGGATTCAGCATCCCACATGGCTCCTTCAGGCTAGAGGGAAGCTGAGCTCCTGTTAGAAGAAAACTAAGTGTATCTGGGCAGTTTTGAGCTGCTCTACTCTAAAGCCCCAGAAAAGTGAATTGCTTTATTTTTGTTTGAATCAGAAGGGTTTGGATAAGGG
>NW_009618733.1:0-1137 GCF_000690535.1 Cariama cristata | reverse complement strand
GCAAATCTAGGCAGGGATATTAGCCCCAGCTCTGGTGGCTTTTTGAAACTCCTGACGTTTTGCAACATTGCATAAACATAAAACAATCCATCCTTGATATGGAATGCAAGGGCGGATGACAGCGCAGCGCAGCCCCCTCGGCTTCGATTGATTTACGCCGAGGCTGACGCTTTATCAGGCACACGAAAAAAGTTTGACCAATCATTTCGCTGGGAGCTCACAACACAGCAGCCCAACTGTACTTTGTTGGCTGGGAAGTTGGAGAAGGGGGTAGAGTACAAATCTAGATCTGTCCTATATATTTTTTTCCCTTCATTGAACCGTGCTTTGTATGATGTCTGAGAATGTCCATTTCTGGGACTCTTAGCAATTATTATGTCGACTCCATTATAAGTCATGAAAGCGAAGACTCGCCTTCAGCTAAATTTTCTTCTGGGCAATATACGAGTTCCAGGCAAGCTGGGCACAATGAGCATCTAGAATTCCCCTCCTGTAGTTTCCAGCCAAAACCTCCAGTTTTCAGCGCCTCCTGGACTCCTTTGAATCCACATTCTTCTGGTACCCTTCCTGCCGTCTACCATCCATATATTCAACATCAAAGCGTCCCATCTGATAGCAGGTATCTACGGAGCTGGCTGGATCCAGTACCCAGAGCAGAGAACCTCCCCGGGCAGGGGTCTGTTAAGGCAGAGCCGCTGCTGGGCCGTCCCGGGGATGTCCATAAACAGGGAACACAGGAGTACAATTTAGAAACTTCTGCTGCAAGGGAAGGGATCGTTTCCAATCAAAGGCCCAGCTTCGAGGACAATAAAGTTTGTGAAGGAAGCGAAGACAAAGACAGGACAGATCAAAGTAAGTTATAAAAGTGAGGAAGTAAACAGTATAAAAGCTGGAGGAGGTGCAATAAAAGGGGACAATGCTGCGTAAAGTTTAAAATCAGGGCTTAAAGAAAAGTCTCAGCTTGCTGATGCCAACCTAAGGGGAGAGGTGGGGAGGGGAGAGGGGTGGCATTGTCTCTGCCGGTAAATAAAAATAAAAATAAAAATGAGCGTCGTCTCTGAGCTTAAGCGGAGTCCAGAGCGGACAAAAGCTGGAGCGAGTCCTCCTCCTCTTTCCTACCGAGCGCCGGCTCCGGCA
>NW_009618732.1:235-2188 GCF_000690535.1 Cariama cristata | reverse complement strand
GAACTGGTAAAAGCAATGGTGATGCAGCCACTTCCATGCAAAGGGCCCTGTTCTGCCCCAGCAAACCTGGCTGTGGATGGGCAGAACTGCTCCAGTCGTGCTGCAGCTGCCCTCTGGCTGGGACCAGTGTGAGAGCAGCTCCCCTCCCTGCACCACTTCGGCTGCCGCCCGTCCCAGTATCGCTCTTTCCAGAAAAACACCTGAGCATCAAGATATCAGCTAAAATGTTCTTTCTGAATTAACCTGCACGTCTGTCTCTCTTCCAATCCTCGCCTGCCTGTGCTGTACTTATCAATGGACTACAGATAAGCCAAGGTAAAGAGACGTTTCCTTATACCTCAAGCCAATGTTTCCTCTAACACATAAACCATACAGATCCATCGCAGATGGGTGTGATGCCCCATTCCAGTTTGAGGTTACATCCTTGGAATAAATCATCCAGGCCTCAAAGCCCTGAGCCCCTGTGTCACAGCAGACAGCATGACACCCCCCACAGCGGCAGAGGCAGCAGGAGCATTGTCACAGGCTCAGAGGATTCAAATGCTCTGCTCGGCACACGTTCTGCAAATTTCCAGGGTTTATTTTACAACTCCCCTTGTTGCGAACGCAGCAGCTTCTCCTGCTGCAAGACCAGACCTTCCCTTGTCCCTCCGAAGCAGCTGGCAGTGCCCTGTCTCCCACTCACAAGTGCCAACGCTGGACTTAACGTCCCCTATGGCCTTGGTCCCCATCTGCCCCACGCTGAGGTCCCTTGGCTGCTGGAAGCGGTGCTGGTCACAGCCCTGTGCCCCCACATGCTCCGCTGTGTCAGAGCCCTCTTCTCCTCCCACCACATGAGCTTATTCCAGCTGAAGCCACAGCTGGTGTTGCTTCCCTCCGGGAAGCCGCAGCGTGCCAAACCCATTCCTGGCAGCCGTGCCTGGCAGCCACGGCCGCCAACCAGCCCCGCAGCCGGCCCTGGCTTGCAAAGCCCCAAAAGGCTGTTTTTGTGTCTGGTTACACCCTGCAACGGGACACGAGCACTGGGATTTGGAGCCTGGAAACTCGGGCTGCAACTGCAAGGCTTTCACACCAAAGCCTATCAGTTTCCCAGCTCAGCGAGGATATTTAAACTTCCAGAGGAGGAAATCTCTTGGCCTGTCCCCACCATCACTCCCTGTAGATTTTGCCAAGTCGTTTCACATTCGCAAGCTTTTGGAATCAGTTTTGCTGACTCTTTTTTTCCACTTTCTTCCCCCACTTTTCATTTTGTGGCTCTCCCTTGATGTCATCCGCCATTTGCCTTTCGCAAGGAGGTAACTAATCTCTTTGTCTCCACTTTAATTTCTTTTCCTTCCCTTTTTTCCCTTGACAATGCAAAATATTGTCTTACAAAAACGCCAAAAGCTGCAGGCGACAGCCCAGCTCCTCCAGTCATGCATGCTCGCAGTTGAGCCAGCCATCTGTCCTGGATCTGTGTGCTCGGGTCAGGCCATGGCTCACCGTGACCTGACTGTTCCCTGCAGCATGTGTGGGGTGACGGGGTCAGGGCAAGCACCGTGTTGTCCCCTAGGAGGAGGGTTTGGGTGTCAGCAGGGATTCCCCCCTCTTCGCTGCGGTCATCCTGGGCAGTCAGACCGGGGGCTCCCCACGGCCGCCTTTCCCGGGCTCACCACTCTCTGCTCTCCCTTCCAGTGAGGAGGACATCGTCATCGAGGAATTCGCTCGCCAAAAACTCAAGGGGGAGAAAGACGATGAAGATGAGAAGGAGGAGGCTGACAAAGAGGAAAGCTAACCTGCTGCCTGCTCACACGGACGGCCACCGATCCCATGCACCCCGGTTTGGGACATAGATGCCCATAGCGTGTTCCCCACTGTACCGCACGCGGTGCAGACATCTCAGCCCTCTATGCGCGGTGCGATGTATTCCCCTAGGTACCCGCTCTGACCCCGGGCTCCTTGCACCGACTCCAA
>NW_009618732.1:0-215 GCF_000690535.1 Cariama cristata | reverse complement strand
GTCCCAGCCCCTGACTGCGACGTGGAAACGCCCCCCGCCTGCCTGCAGGATGGTGCTCCCACCTCCTCGCACCCATGGGTGCCAGCGAGGGGACAGGGAGGGTGTGCTGGAGCCCGGCTGAGCCCCGTCACCAGCGTGTTTGTCGTTTGCTTGCGTTATGCAATACTCTGTGACACCGTTATAAATAAACCCGCCCCAGTGGCCCGGTACAGGCT
>NW_009618731.1:0-20836 GCF_000690535.1 Cariama cristata | reverse complement strand
GGACAGGCTGGATCCATGGGCCAAGGCCAGTTGTATGATAGCCAGTGATAGGACAAGAGGAAACGGCCTCAAGTTGCACCAGGGGAGGTTTAGATCGGGTATTAGGAAGAACTTCTTCACCAGAAGTGTTGTCAAGCACTGGAAGAGGCTGCCCAGGGAGGTGGTGGAGTTCCCATCCCTGGAGGCAGTTAAAAGATCTGTAGCTGTGGTGCTTAGGGACATGGTTTAGCGGTGGGCTTGGCAGTGCTAGGTTTGTCATTGGACTCAATGATCTTAAAGGTCTTTTCCAACCTAAACAATTCTATGATTCTGTGTAGATAAAATTTCAAGTAAAGACATCCCTGCCACTGAAGGAGCCTGTTGCTTTTCTCTTCTTTGAGATGATTGCTCGCAGAGCAGAGCTGGCAGGAATATTTAAGTTAATGGGGAATGTGGCCTCATCTACTAACTTGGTTACTGAGTAACTGGTAGCATATAATGGGGTAGGCACCTGGGAACAGGAAAGTTCCCATTTCTCAGAGCCCTCAGCAGCAGAACAGGTAACCTGTTTGGATAGATCTATTTGACTGTAAAGTAGAAGCCATGATGAAGCAGGACAGAGTTTGGAGATCCCTTTTTTTTGGAGGTGTTTTTTTTTTTTTTTAAACCTTTCAGTCATTAATTAAAAGGGTGCTTTATTTAAGCACGTGTGTTAAGGGAAGGTGGTAAGTGTTCTGATGCTGAAAACTAGAAGACAGTGAGGGATGGGTTCCTGGCCCCAGCGTCTGCTGTACTGGCTGGGTTATTCTACTTGTGCAGAGTGGGAAAACTGGGAGGGGTACGTCTGTCGCCCAGAGCCTGGCCCTTTCTCTCCCTCTGTCGCTCACAGACCGAGATCCAGTTGTAATCCCTCCTCGCCCTCTCTCCCCTCCAGTCCATAGAGAACAGCGGCGATCAGTCCCACAAGATGCCAACCGACCGCTGCGTCCGGCTCACGCTGGTGAGCACAGCCAACGACCTGAAGGAGGCTTGGATCAGCGACCACCCCTACCTGGCCGTTTGCTACCTCTGGCAGTACGCGCCCACTTGGGCCTGGTGGCTGATGAACAGAATGGGCAAGAGGAGGATACAGAACTTTAAGAGCGGAGTGGTAAGTTTAGTCCTTGCTCCTCCGCTTGCTTTTTTTACTCTGCTGACAAAGTCGTTAGCCAGGGGAATGTTGGGATTGCATTTTGGAGTAGTTTCGGTTTTTTTTTTTCCTCTCCTCACTTCCCTGGCGGCTGATGCCAGGCCAGACTCCATCGCTGCATGCCTGGTAGTCTAGAATTATTGTGGTGAGGTCACATCGCAGCACAGTGAAGTCAGTACGTCTTGTAGTGCCAAAGCTCTGATCTTCACGCGGGCTGCAAGTTCAGAACTCACCATTAACGCAGAGCTGACCTAGAAGTCCCTAGCATAAATTGTTTAACGCAACTTGGAATTAAGACTGTTGAAAGCATCTCCCTTGATTGTGTCTAGTTTTTATATCAGGCCCGTAATCTGAGCGCTTCCCAGAAGTAGGTTAAGCAATACTCCTGTCTGCTGAGGCTCTTCACTCACATTTCCACCCCTGAAGACAGATGCACAGTGTTCTGTTCTTGCAGTACCCCTTGGCAGATGGTATTTATTCTTACTGTGTTTTTGTTGAACTTGGTACAAAAAACTGTGTTAAAGTACTCCAAGCAGGAAATGCAAAAATAAGGGTGGCACATGCAGCTCAAAGCTTCCTGCTTCCACACTGTCACTGTCACAAGCTGTTTCAAGCCAAGTAAGGCTGTGGGTGAAGGACTTAAATACAGTAGAAAGCGGGGTGGGGAAATACTGATTTAATGTATTCTCACTCCAGGATGCTGATGCCTCTTATTCAAGAAAGCAGAAGTAAGGACAAACGTGTACAAAACCCTGCTGTGCTTGTGCTAAGGCTGAGAAACTTTTTTTCATATTGCGTGACTGCAAACAAAAGCTTTTTTAAAATCTGTTGTAGCTTTGTCATCATGTAATTTGACAAATCTATCAAAAGCTGTATACAGACTTAATAAAAATCTCTTTCTAAACCTACCTGTTTCATGTCAAACTCCCATAGGCTGAATTTTTAAGCTTACAAGAATTGAGTCGGAAGAGGCCAGGCAGCGTTATTTTGTTTTTCTGCTGCTGTGACATTGGCAAATACTTAGTGAGCAGGCTAAAAATCGTATACCCGCAGGACCCTGTTTTCCCTCACTTTCATTCCTAGTGAACGTTGAGCAAAATAAACCCACAGACAGAAGCTTGTGATATAAAGAGTAAGGATGTATAGTCTGTGTTTGCGCAGTGTTCCTTTGGGAAAAGGAGATTGTATTGCATCTTTGCCATCAGCCCCAAGGCTGCTGTACAGGTGGTCTGACAACAAAATGTATGTCATCATCATGTGTGTTTAGGGCTAAATCCCCGACCTTCTGGCACAACCTTTAGAAGTACTTAGTCTTTAGGTCTCTGCACTGCTGCAGAGTCCTCACTGGTTGTTTTGTAAAGGCTGAGGATTGGGCAGCGTATAGAGAAGCAGCGGGAAAGGGAGAGAGCGATGGTATAATTTTAATGCCTGTCGTAGGCAGGACTCGGCCTTGCTCTAAGCCTGGCACATGTTAAATCTATAGAGCATCGGGAGGGAGGAACAGGGGAAAGTTCCTGTAGCAGAACAGCCTCTAGCTACAAAAGGGGCCACGGTATTAACGAGAAATCCATTTCACAGCAGACTGCTCACGGCCAGGACACCAGTGCTGGTGTCGGAGCTGAATTAGGGCAGCCATCACGTTATTGGCAATTTAAACATGAAACAGAAGCCGAGTTCCCAGCTCGGTCAGAATCAGGCCCTTCCGTACAGACCAGAGGTCAGTCTCGGCAGCACTGGTGGCACGCTGGACAGCAACAGCCGCCAGGAACCGAGGACTGTACTTTTTAAAACGTTTACCATCCCATCAACACCCAATTCAACCGTTAGCTAAAAGTACCTCTGTAGTGGTAACTCGGCTGCACTGACATGCTTGGCGACCTTCTCGCTGTTGACAAAGTCCTCAGTAACATCTGGACATACCTCAGGCCACACGCTATCCAGGTAAGAAAAATTCTTACTTCTATCATTGAGTGATAATAAAAGAAAAACAATCCATTTAAAAATGATTGAAACTTTCCAACCCTAGCAAAGAATAAGCCAAGAGTGACGTTTTTAACATGACATTTAACAAAGATGGAAACTGTTGTCTAGGAGAAAAAAAACCCCAAAAGACAAATCAAATGAGAAGTGTCTCATCTCATGCTGTTCTGGAAGAAGGGAAGATTCATTTCACTTGCTAACACACCAGTTCCCGCACTGTGGTTTGTGAAATGTGCTAAAGAGGCAGCAGTAAGCCTGCATGACAAAATGCAGCAACTCTCCAGACACCACACGTGCAGATGATGATCACAGGATGCTTTAGCTTCCATCCTCTGCCCCACAGAGGATTTGGCAGCATTGTACGCAGCAGAAGGCTTGCTCTCAATTTGCATACAGGTTTCTCTGCTTTTTCTCTACCAAAAAAGTGTAAGCCTTTGTGCTCCAAGAGGAGTTCACTTCTCTCGCTTGAGCCAAGGGCAGCTGCTGCTAGAGACGTAAACACAGACCCACCTTCACGGGCTACGCTATTGCCACCACCAGCATGAGAAGGAACAGCCTGGAAGGAGAGACAGTAGAGATAACAGGGACCAGGTGGCGACAAAGCGACAGAGAGGAAGCTGATGTTTGAGGAAAAGGCCGACAGCAGAAACTTGCCAAAAAGGACAAAGCATTTGCCATTTGAAAACTTAACTTCCCTAACACTTCGTTCCATTAAACTGATTCCTGTTGCTTTATGGTACATGAATGGGACAGAGGCAGCCTCCAGGGCTTCATCTTTTTGGTCACAGCTCAAAAAAGGGGGTGAAAATCCTCTAGTAAGGATTGAAAACTCTTTAAAGTTGTTCTCGTTAAATAAAGGTTCTCCAAAGCCACAAGGAAGGTGTCTTATGCTTACCTTTGTGTGATGAACATCGCGATCTGTACAACAAGCAGGTGTTGCTAAGAATTAAGTAAAGTGGATGCACACACCTGGTTAGAAAACACGGAGCAGTTCTCAGTGGTCACACAGGAAAAGGGTGGGGTGGCCTGTCATAAGCTCAGTCCTAGATACGCAGTCCAGCACTGGTATTCCATCGGTAATCCGAAGAGCAGCATGTATTTATTATGTACTTACGAGAGCTGCAGACAAGACCAGGCTTGAAGGTGCTCTAAATTCCTGATAAATCAAAGAAACGCTCCAAAACAAACTGCACACAGTTCAAGAGCGCGCAAACAAAACACCACACTTAACAGGGGCACTCAGCTGCACAAATTTGTGATACAGAACAAGAGGCTGTAACTTGTGTTTCTGCCAAAAAAAAGGAATCTAAAGAGGGTTGCGGAAAATGGTAACGTGAATTGGGGTCGTGCTGTTGCAAAGCATACTGGTATGTGCCCAGGCACTCCAGTACACGAACGACTCCGGGGCTGTAGGACATGCTGCCTGCGACAGCAGGGCGCTGCGGCCCCACTCCACCTTCCTGTGCACCCACGGGAATTCTGCACATCGTTAACTCTGTTCCTCCATCTGGTACCAATGGGGATCTCTGCCGGAGCACCAGGGCAGTTAGCAGGAACACTTTTGAAGAAGGCTGGGTACCAGATGGAGAGAACCAGAGGAAAGCAAGAAAAAAGGATCACAGCTCTCTTCAGTTTTTTTCCTCAACTAGTTTATTCAGTTTACAGAAGACAAAGAATGAGGGCAGAAATTACAGCCATCTTCAAATAAAGGACTGCTGCAAAAATAAAAAGGTAATTAAATTTTCTGTGACCCTACAGAAGACAAGTAGTAAGAGGCTTACAGTGAGGCAGGGAGGTTTAATTAGATTTAGGAAAAAAACCCAACCTCCCAGCTGCTGCAAGAACAGCAAAGAACTGGAGCAAACTACTTGATGAGTTCATGTTCCTGGTATTGAGTGTTTTAAATCAGATTAAACATTTGCCAGGAGTAGTTCTTTTTGAGAGGGAGCTGAAAAAGGTGCTCTCTAAAAGCTCCTTCCAGATCAGTTTCCATGACTCTCTATTTCCAGACACAGTCGATAGCCAAGCCAGGTGGTGGTGGGTCACCAGCACTTTGTTATTTACGCTCCTGCACACCAAACAATCACCTTCTAAAAGCTGCCTCCATTACTGTTGTGTGTGAATTTCATCCTGTACCCCAGTGTGTTATACCATGGAGTCTGACAGGCGTTTCCTTCCCACTTCTGAATTCCACTACACAGTTTGCGTATTTTTTAAAAATTATTTATGGTCACTGATCAAAAGAAACGGCTAATAGCCAAGTACACAGTCCTGTCACAAATTTCATCCGATATAAAAAGGTCTTAAAGGTGAGGACTGAAAGTAATAAATATGCTCCAAATTATACAATGCTGGGTGTTCTAAACCAGAACTAATTCAGCTATGGAGCAGATCTGATTTCAACTGATTCTACAGGTTAAAGAAAGACAATTGCCTACGCCCTGCTCAGCGTATGCCAGCAGTAACTACGCCGTAACTACTGACCTACAGAAAAAACACGCTCACGTGCTAATGACTGGTGGTAAGGAACTGGATAAACAAGCCACTGGAGGGATGACCCAGACCTGATTGCAAGGAGACCTATAAAATTGCAAACCAATTGCCAAATTCTGTTCTAACCTGTGGTAAGGTTAAAAAAAAAAAAAAAAAAAAAAATTACTTCTGGCACAGACAGCTGGGTTTCTCTCCCTGCTATCATCAAGCTGTTGCTGTATTTGTGGAAGACTGGTTAGTGATACGGACAAAGGTTGAAAAATATATATATAGAAAAAATAATATATAGATATTGGAAGAAGGAAATAAAATTAATCCATTTGGACTTAAATTCCTTCTCTCCCCTAATTACACGTTTACTTCTTTCATCAGTAGGTCACACAGGTCATTAACATGTCAGAATGCACAGTGGTTTATATAAATTTTCTTCGCCCCCAAAACAATCGTCCCTTACAACTTACTTTGTTAAAGCATAGCTGGTAACTTACTACAACTAAGGAAGATCAGTGAAAGTCATAGATTGTAACAAATGCTAAAACTGAACTCAGTCCAATACAAAATGGCCAGAATAAAAAAAATTCATATAAATAGTCCTATGTACACTTACAGTGGTTTATATAAATTTTCTTCGCCCCCAAAACAATCGTCCCTTACAACTTACTTTGTTAAAGCATAGCTGGTAACTTACTACAACTAAGGAAGATCAGTGAAAGTCATAGACTGTAACAAATGCTAAAACTGAACTCAGTCCAATACAAAATGGCCAGAATAAAAAAAATTCATATAAATAGTCCTATGTACACTTTGGTTACCAACTCGGCGGTTGACGGTACTACAGTGAGCTGTAACCTGACTGTCAGTGCAAGTCACCTGTCCAAGAAAAAAAAAATTAAAATAAATCAGAATGCACCAAAAATAGTTAATGATCAGAATTATGCTGCTCTTCTCTAAACTGGAGAAAAGAATTTCAGCATCTCCTGGCTCGTCAGCCACACAGGCAATGGTGTCTCGCACGTTCCAGCAGCAAGAAAACAGTTCAAAACTTCCTGCCTGCTGAAGGCTAGCTCCATTTCTGGGTAAATTATGTACGCTGGCTTGGCACTGCCATCCAATGCCACTTTGAGAGTAAAATCTCATTTGTAGTGGATAAATGTAGCATGAACATTTGATTCCCAACACACAGACGGAAAATACAAAATAATAATAATAAAAGTGCTACCGACATTCTAGAACAAAGGCAGATGCAGAAGTTCAGATGAATAAATGGGGTAGCCAAGAGGTGGGTCGGCAGCTTGCACAGTAAGGTTTCGCAGAAGAACTGGGTGTGCCTGGATGCTGTAGCGTTCTTCATCATCATTTGTAGCATACAGCAGTTCCCAGGATAGATTTGCCCACTGACCTCTGACAGCTTCATCATTAAGTTTTCCCACTTGCACTAACAATTCCTGAAGAGTGAGGACTCGCCCAGTATAAATTCCCTTTAAGAACAAACAGATCAAAATGTTCAGTACGTTCTCCAAGAAGACACACAAGCATTTTGATTACAGAGCACTAAATGAAGCTTTGAGGCTACATACTATGAATATCATCCCTTTAAAAATGGCAAAGTGTATAAACCAGTCTCCTCAGTTCAATTCTTCCGTCTAGGAAGATAATCAGGAAATATTGCTGCATTTGACGAACAATGTGGTGTGATTTTCAACAACAGTGATGTCAGCTCCTCTCTAGTACAAACATAAACTTCATTTGCACAGCCTTCATGTTTTGGAACACAATTAAAAAGAAAAAAGCAATGGAAAAGAAAACCAAACTTTGACCTTGCTTACTAGTAATTTTTCTTCTTACCATGTTTGGGTCATGCCCCAGTGAAAAAAGGTATGGCTTTTCCTGAAGAACTGCCTGCTGCCACTCAAGATCCGATACCAGTCCAATGTACCAATCGTTCTCGTATTCTTCCAGATAGTTAACCAGCTCTTTGAAGTTCTCCACCGGACCCAGGCTTGCTTTGTCAACCATAAGTTTAAAAGTGTATCTGAAAGGTACAGAAAGTCATACGGTTAGTGCAGCAAGAGGCAGGAGGAAGAAAGCCTCTTCAGGCTACAGAAGGCGGAGGTACTCTGAATCAGTAACTGTGCTAGAGATCCATCTTCCTCTTCAAGAGTTACCCCAAGAGGTAAGACTTGGGGGATGTTTGTTTTCTCCCTGCCAGATTTTATGTTACTGTCACTTTCTGCCATGCCACTAAAGCTGTTCAAAAATAAAGTCACAATGCGTTTTCTTAGGGGAAGCTGCCACTTTTGTTCTTTCAATGCTTGCAAGCAGGAGGAAAGGCACCATCAAATGTTATCAAGCACTAGCAACTTTGTAAGTTACTCCTCGTCCGTCAGCCGAGTCGCTGGGAGTTAGTATGGGTATGCTTTTAGCTCACCCAGATTTAAAACACATTAGCTTAAACATCTTTCATTCACCTCAAACACTGCTCCCACTGCCTGATAATGGAAAGTGCCAAATATCTAACTCCATCCCAACTCTCTTAGATCATGGGGACAACGAAAATGGGTTGTTTTTTTCCCCCACTTAACACAGCCCATTTCCAGTGCTGGAGGCAGCTGCTGTGGGGAAGGGAAGGAGGGAATCTCCGTGTCACAACCTTCACTGCCTGGGGTTACAGGCAATATTCATGTAGGAACAAGCTACAAATATATTTAAATGATACAGTTTTAACATGAACTACTCTTAGTGAAGTGATACTTACTTTCAAAGCACAGGACTGTCTATAATTTTTGTAATCTGAGGGGATGTTTTTCTTTTACCTGAATGCTTTTAATGCAAGTTGGAATAGCTCCGGTTTGCTGGTTAGCCAGTCCAAACCAACAGACCATGGAATACCACCAGTGTAGGCTCTGAACACATGGCTCGGGGCAGGCACAGTGTTATCCAGTCCAAACAGACCAAAACAACATGACAATACTCCATGGATATATGAGTCTTTTAAAGCTTTATCTTTCATAAGGTCTTCAAGTAAATTGGAAGGCTTTTCTTTCAGATGAAAAAAGTCCAGTTGACTCAAAATGAAGTGGTACCAATCTTCTGGAAACCTCTGCCTCATTTCATTGACTTTGGAAGGCGGCACAGGGGCTGTTCTCCATTCTTCAGGGATGCTCAATAGCTCTGAGTAACAGCAACTAAATTCAACCTGAGGTGAAACTGCTTGCTGTCTCCCTTTGTCTACAGCAGGAAGCCCAAGCACTACAGCCCTGTATAATTTATCTTCTGGTGACATTTCTTGTGGGACATCTTGGCTCTGTGTTTCTACAGATCCTGGAATAGAGAGATGTACTTTTGGTATAGTTCTCAACCGCCCAGGTTCTTTTCTGTCTTTGATTCTGCCACTAGGTTCAAGATCAAAAATGTCACTATCATCAGTCCAGTCCTCAATTGTATCAACACTAAAGCTATCTTCTTCCCTCAGAGGCCTGGATCTTTCTACTGCACCACTATGCTGATTTTCTGGGAATGATCCTTTTTGGTTCTTGTCAGCATTGCCCGGGCTTTCCCAAGTTTTTGATTTTTTATAACAATACTGGACTAGCATCCATACAAGCACTTTAATGAAATCATCTTTCAGATGTTTTAAATTCTCATGAGAGTCAATTATTCCAGATAACACATTTCTGGCATCGGAATACAGCCGCACAGGTAGAACAGTACAAGGAGTCAAAATGTGTCCAAAATGGTGATTAGGAGAGAGAATCTTTGTGTGCTCCTGTTGTTCAAAGGCCATTTCAAAAATTTCATCAACTCTGTGAGCTTCAGCAGCATGACAGGATGTTTCCTGCAATTCTAGCCCCTGAAGCGTAAATAAAAACAATTTGGTTTTAGTCTTCACCAGTACATATCCTTAAATGCTAGCAAGTTGTTTTCTTGCAACGAAATTTTTCTGAACAAATAAAGATATGTTCCGTTGTCAATATTTCCACATCTGAACCTACAAATCTAACTAGAGATAATAGCAATTGCAAAGCACTCACTACAGTATTAGACACAGTTCAATGTCTAAAAAGAAAATAAATCTTTGCCTCATAGATCTTATTAGCCAGCTTATTAAAGATGTTGTTTCACAAGCTAGATGATAAAAAATTCACATCTGCTAAGCATGTCAGTTGCAAGACTAGTTAATACAGCAATAACACTCATCTTAAAAAACTGACTGTAAAATCAGGTAAATCAGTTACATTATTGAAATGTTATACAGCAAAATGTTTGCACGATTTCAAAACATTAATATGTCAGTCCTCAGCATGCAGTTACCTTAATGTTAACACCACAGTAAGTGAAGCCTTTTTCTAGCACCAATATCCACATCAGTCTATCCTGAAAACGGCACAAGTAATGTGATCCAGGTAGAGAGAGACCTAGAAAAGAAAAGGACAAAAGAAAAACTATAGTATTACTGTAGTATTACATTGATGAAAAACTTTTCTACTTACCAACTGAGAAATTCAACTGCAAACACAAAATATTTCTGCATCGACATCAAAATTGGTTAAAACTTGCTAACCAGTACTCTAGAATCTTAAAGGAACTAGCTACAAAACTAGATCTTGAAATTGTAGTGCTATCTTTGAAAGAGCTGTGGAAAACTGGGAAACCATCACAGAACTGCAGGACTACAATATTCATAGTGGACCAGGCTTAAGCAATCACACACTCAATTCCCTTTACAGACATGACTTTCATGATTAAAGATCACCTTTGGCTGCATTTCCATATGCATAGTTCCCACTGATGTCATCTGAAGATCTAAAATTCTTATGACTGCCGAATACATTAAAGAATCATCATCTAGCATGTGAGTATCTTTATGGCGCTGTTTGCTGTGGAGCACAAAGTTTATTTGTTATGGGAGAAATAAAAACGTAACTCAACAGGATTTGTTACCTACACTATCAGTTCCTAAACTGACTTGTTGGTATTCCAGAATGATTAGAAATATCCCTTAGGATGCAAAATCCAGAGTGTAAATGATTCTGCTCAAGTATCAGCTTACCGATGACGTAACAGCACACCTATTTTACAGATACATAAATAGAGGCAGAGAGAGAAAGATCTACATTTTCAAGAGCACCTGTTCATCTTTAAAGATCATAGAATCAGTATCATACACATTGAACACTAACAGATATCGCAGAAATCATCTGTAGTCTTTCTGAAGTACCTGTGTGTGTGGGGGGGTAATAAATCTGATCCCACTGTCTTAAGTTTGATATTGCCAAAAATACAGCCACATGAATTAAACTGGGATCTGAAAGTCAAGTCCTGAACAACTTCAGATCACACATCAAATTAATTAGTACTCAAAAATCCCACAATCTGCCTTGCACTGTAAAAATTAGATGACATGTCCAAAAAAAATGGTACTTTTTCTACCTCTTTCAAGAAAAAGTGAAATGCCAAACTTCCTAGCAACTACTGGTTATATTGTACTTCTTTTAACTTCTAGCCTACTGTCAACTTCTCCAATATAAGGGTGCTGCTCTTAAGCATGACATTTGCTGCCAGTTTATGACCTGCTTCAGCTCTCACTCACGTCCAAGCGATCACTCACCTGCCTAGAGAATTTTAGTTTTAGAGTGTTGTAAGACGAAATCAGTGAAACCAACCATTAAGCTGTAGTTAAAATTTAAGTAACCTTTTCTATTCCACTGAGCTAATGAAGTGCATTTTCTTGCTAACATTTTGCAAAGATTTTAATTCTTTTCTTACTAGCTGTTAAAGCTACTAAAACTCCTTTACATGGAAAAAAGTAGGGTTTTAAATTAAAATGGAGACACACAAAGTGGTACCTCCTCATTTTGAACTCATCTGAGAACACCACAGTTTTTCTTGCTTGAAGACATTGATTCACAGATTTTCCATTTAAGAGGAGACATTTTCCCCTCTCAAGACTAGTGTTTTAAATTATTTATTCTGAGGCATACATGCCGCCACAGCCATGATGGCAATAGGGAAAAAAAAGATATATAGTACATATAAAATACATAGATAAAACAGATACATAACAGATAAATATGTATTATATAACATAAATATACCTATTATATCTATATAAAACATACATAGGCTGATGCAGTAGACAAACTGAAGTGTCTCTCTTCTTTAGAGGAAAAAAACCTTCCTCTCTCTACACCAGTATTAAAAGTGCTGCAAATGTTTACTAGTAAAGCACTTGCATATAGTCTTCAGAAAAGTATGATTAAGGTTAATTTCCACTGCCTTTAAATATTAGCCCCTTTCTTCTAGTCATAAGCCATTTTCTAAGAGGCTCATGTAAATATTCGCCTCTTGTCTACAGGCAATGATGTTTTGATTACTTAGGTTACACAAAGACTGTTTCTCAAGAAAATGAGCTTGCAATTTTAAGTTATTCCGTCTCCAGCTAGGAAAAAGACTTGGCATTTTTTTGCCTCTGTTTATATAAATCTGTGAAATACCCATCATGTTGTCTTTCACAGGTTTTAAGACTGCAAGTCCTGTTACAACCTAACTGCCTGCACAAGATACGACATTAAGTCTTATCAACTGGTTCTGTTCTCAACTGTTTACTGCTAGTTAGGCTACATCAGGTATTTTACAAACATCCAGTCCATATTCACCATACCTAATTAACACAGCCAAATTAGCAAAGTTACCTTCTGGATCCTGAGTAATGGGATGGATGCAGAGAAGGACACACACATACACAACCAGAGCGAGCAGTTTGACATACCTCCTTCTCCCCACTGACTGCCAAGAGAACTCCTCAACTGCCTGGCTCCAATTAAGTGGGATGAACGCCTACCATCCTTTTTTGTTTGGTATGCAAACATTAGGATTGATACTGTTTCATCACCATTATTTTTCTCCTTATTTTAAAGATACCAAACCAGAATTATCTTCTTACAAGAATGTAACAAGTAGAGATGTATGAGAAGGATAAAAGTAACGACTTTTTCCTCAACTGAACAATCTCTATCAGATTTAACCTACGCTGTGAAATGTGGTTTAAATCAGATGCTACAATTCTCCTGTTCTCCAGCAAAATCACGTTTCCTAAAATATTTAGCTACATTCCTTCACAGTGTTGCTAGCATACCTACCTAGGCTACCGGCTGCTAGTGCAGACTGCAGAGCAACAGCCAGACTTGGAACCATCTGCTGGTAGTACACCGTATCAGAGCAAACACATGCTGTACCGCCCACAGGTCCTGGCCAGCTTCGGACAGGCCTAGGAAACGCAATCAAAAATACCGGTAGCGTGAAGAGTGGCAGCAAGGGAGAAGAAAGGAGTGCAGAGATGGCGATGAAGGTCAGCAGGATCGGGAAGAAAACGACATTGAGTGTGATTAAGGTGGTGGTAGATTTACGACGTTGTTTTTTCTCTGTCCATGATGTCAAAAGAATAGCTATAGCAAACTGCAACTTTGAGACAAACTGAAGCAGTCGATCCCGTAGGATAGCAACCTGCAAGATACATACAACAAGCATGTTTATTTGTATCCTGTATCATATCATATTCAGCACTGCCAAAGCTACCTTATCTACAATAACTTTAAGAAAATGAAGCATGATTATCATTGACTGGTATTAGAGTGTATACCTTAGTACACAGTTTTTTAGCTTCTATTTGCTAGGTCCTGGACTCTGTAATTCTCTAACAGGGAAAGGCATAGAAATAAAGACTTTAAGTGACAACTATCTGCTTAAATTTACATTATGACAATTACCAACAAGAGTCTGATTCCTGTATCGAGGTTCCTGTTCCACCAGAGGTCTGGATTAAACACCAACATTTGTGCTATTGACACAACCACTATGTCCAGTAGTGCATTTTCTGTATTCTGCCAGACCTGAAAGAGGGATATGTTAGACTTATATTTTAAAATGTATTTATCTATCTCTGCTTTCATGACCTGAAATATTTCTTCCAAGTCACCTTAATACTTAAATCGTGTAGAAGAGAATTCAAATTACCATCCTAAATATTCTTGTGAATCCAATGCAAACAGACACAGAATGAAGATTTTGTAGCGAACGGTCTAGTGACAGGAATGCTATCATAGCAAACGGAGACACTGTAATTGAAATAAAAGAATCATTGATTTCCTTTCAAAAACATAATTAAAGTGTACAGAGGTAAGCAGTCTTACTGTAGAATGGAAATCCTAGTGTAAAAAAAGAACTCTTCCCCTCATTATTACAAACTCCTTTTTGTATTACACTTCCAGGATATCAAACAGCGTATTTGCACTACTGGCCGAAGATGGCAAACATTTATGTGGATGCTTAGTTGTTATTCACTATTACTCTTTTTTGTTGTTTTGCTTGTTTCCCCAAGAGAATGGGAATACTCAAGTAAGGAAAAATAAACATGGGAGTAGCACTCATCAATCCACTTCCCCAAACTGATGGTTCTTTATGAAATGAAATAATTGAGATAAAATTTTGGTTCCCTCAAAGTAGATACATTGGTCCTTAACCTACCAGAAAGGAGACTGTTCCCTTCACTAGCAAGTTGTAAGAACCACATATTTATTCAGCTTGAAGACTCTTTCTGAGTATCTTTTAAAAAAAAGCTACAAGAGCCATTTTTTCAAAAGTGAGTACTGATGTTGTAACTACAATCCTTTAAGAGGCCTTGCTTTCTCAGCTAGACTTTTAAAAAGTTCAACTTTTTAGGTTTACCCCTAAAAAAGAAGTAAATAAAATCACTAATCACTTTCAAATATTCTGAACCAGTCATTTTGACCTCAATGCACAATTTCGCAAAACATCAACAAATATTTCCAGCTACTTGGTTTTTCTTAGTTCACTCATAGAATCTTGCACATACAGTAATTCTAGTGTTGTTTCAATCTTCCTACAAGCATCATCTAACAAACAACAGACAGTGCATATTCCTACCTAGTGTTAGTAAAATCCTCCTGACAACACCAACTTTCATTAGCCTTCTTTGCTTCTCCATGAACACAGTCACAGTCCTGACATCCTTTGGATAAAGGGGGTTTCGGAAGACTCCAAACAAGTACACTCTCTGAATCTCTCTAAGAATCCACATAATTATAAGCAATATGATCAGAATGTAACTCACTATAGCCTGAGGACTGGCTTTGGAAAACGATGAAAAGCCTGCAAATCGATGCAGCAGGCTAGCTTCTATAAGCGCAAATGTCAACACAGTCAAATAAAAAATAAATTCCCTCCACCTAAATTGTATTCTAAGACCTCTGTGCATATTTTTAGATTTGCTGGAGGCTAAATGGCTGATCATGCTGTGTTTGAAGGCAAAACCAATCTCACTTAGGTTAAGACTCAGTATGAACCCAAATCCAGTCATGAAGAGGATCACACCGAGAGTGCTGGGAATGAAATACGATGCTATTCCTGTTCCAGCAGAAATGAGAAACATTACTAATAACCTGTGAAGAAGAAAATAAAAAAAGATTTGCTTGAAAAGAAAAAGGTTATAAACAACATTGATATATTTTACAATTATATAAACAACATTTACTTTGTGTTACTTGACATAGGTGAACCTCCTAGTCCAAACTCCAACAGTTGTTCCATTCCCCATAGAAAAAGTGCATCAAGTGGGGGCAGAATTCCCATTGCCCATAAGAATGGCAGAAAAAGAAATATGATGTGCAAAATCTGGTTTGTCTGTTCTAGAATGGGTGTGTTGACAGCAAACCTGGATAAAAGAAGAAATGTATTTGATTTCTGTGAAGGAAAAGATAACTGATACATGGGAAGACCTTTTGTTTAACTACTACAGCAAATCCAGAAGATAAACATTACATATTCAATCTACAAAACCTCAACTAGTATCTTTCAAAAGCAAAAATAAGGACATACATTTATGCTTGGGGCAGTAATACACCAGTTAGAACATCAGAACACAGCCTAATTTTTAATTCAAAAGATTTGAAGCCTTCAGATTATGCAGATGAGTCAAGTGATGCAAGTATCCTAATTGGTTTGATACTATTGTGATAATACACTAAGAAATACTTGTGCAGAAAGAAAGGTCCACAGGCTCTAAGACCTTGACTGTTTAACAGAAAAATGCTAAGTATTTTTTCAGAATTAAAAAAGCAAAACTTTATGCAAGTCCAGGACCCAAGATGTAAGCCTCAACACCGAAAGAAATGGCATGTTGCCTGTACACCAAGAGATAAACTCTCTTTAGGAATACAAAATGTTATTTTCTGCATAAAAGTATTTAAAATCTTCCTGTAAAAATACAAAGATCAGAAATCTGCATGAATTCTAAGTCATATGTAGTTCATCAGCTAGCTAATTAAGTTAAAGGTAGACTGCTAAGATATTTGGTTTCTCTCTACTTCTTAATAAATAAATAAGCAAGCCTGAAAGGAGTTTTGTCAGCAATTTAAAGAATGTCTGAATTTTCTCCTCAGTAAATTAGACAGAAGAATTTGGGGTCCAAGACCATGTGTATAATTTTCCTATCATAACTGAAGAGGCAACTAGGGTAAATCATTAACAAAGACATGTCCAAGTGTAAAACTAGTAAAATCAAATAAGCTTTTTTTAAAAAATGCATTTAAAGTACCCCAACTATAAAATATGTACATGTGACAAAGTGATATAAATATCACTTGACAGGGAGAAAGAATGCATACAGTAAATCTAAAAGCATCTTGCTTTAAGAGATTCTACAAATACCTTAGCTAAGACACTCATCTGAAAAGTGGAAATATAAAAGTCTCCTATTTGTAGACTGGCATTGTTCTTTTGTATTACAAAAGTATTTAAACACCCAAGTTCAAAATCCATATAACAAAGATACAGCAATGTTCACATTTGCCTACCATTCATTAAAACCAAATTCATCGTCCTTTTTTGCCTGTAGTTTAAAAACCTCTGCAATCACTTTGCAGAGATTAAATCAGAAAGTACTCCAGGATGAAACCTGGATAAAAATCCAGTACTCCTGAATTTTGCAGTGTTTAGATCGATTCCAGGTCAGGAAGATGTGTTTTCAAAACACATCCTTTAAAAGGATGCTGATACAAATGCTCTTGTACAAAAATACTGAAATCGACACAGTAGAAGATAATTTTAGTTGTCCCTTACTTAGAAACTGCTCTGACTGCTCTTCCTAATTTAAGTCGAATGCTACAAAAATTTAAGAACAACCTTTTATGCACAGTATAGAGCCTCATTTTTTACCATATACTCTTCTATCTTCTTTCTTTGGAGTTCCTATAGTTGATGAAAATCTCAAAATAAATTTTCCTCAGAAGAATAATTTCATCTTTCTTATCCAAAAGATATAGAATAACCATTACTTTAATTAGCTGAATACTGTATTAGGTTTACCTGTGTGCAAGATCCACTGCAATAAAGACAAAAATATAGAAAGGTCTCATCAGAGCAGTGATTTCATAAGTATCCAGTGCTTGGAAAGTAGCTGTTTCGGTAGCTGTATTTATGATTAACGAATACTCTCCTATACATATAGTCACCCATCCAAATACAAAGATCATAACAGTTCCTCCAATGTTGCTATATAGCAAGGTTATTCTGTTTGGCAGCAAATACCAAGTTCCCAACCCACACAATACCCCTGCCAGAAGGGAATGAAATACAGTGTTGATTATATACTTCTTGCCAGGAATAATAAATTTTACTGTCTCTGAACCTACACAGCTGGAAAATTCAAACTCATCTTCATCTGTTAGAGTATTTTGAATTTGCATTCTTTCTACTGTCACTGTTTTCTGCTTTGCATATAGATTTGTCATCTGAAGAATAAGCGCAGTAACAAACATCAGTCCTCCTGAAAGTGCTGCGGTATAGTAGTCTTTCGTAATGCCTAATTGGTACAAAAGTGTTCCTACTCCTCCCAAAACCCATGGCGTCAAGAAAAGAATAATCTGATTCACATATATGTAAGGCGGGGCACAATAGCCTAATTTAAACCGAGGACCTCCCAGCACAGTCTGTGGAAAGCGCTTCAGGAAGAACTCCTGTTTGTAATCATTCAGCAGAGGTACATCTGGACCCATTCTTATTACTCAGGAATGCTGGATGAATATCATTTTTTCCTGTAAGAGAACAGAAGGAAAAAGAAAGAAACATTACTGAATCTGGAACTCAGAACTTAACCAGGGAATTCTTTTGTCCTATTTTCATTTACCAAGTTATAATGGAATTCTGACATGTTAGTGTTAGTACACATCATCCTAGAGCACCCACAGAATCTGCTAGAATACAACTACTAAGCAAACACCTAAAACGGAAAAAGATTATATATTTTAAAATGTAAACATATTCTTTAATCTGAAGCTTTAGGTAACAAATAAAACATATAATCTGTTCTTGGGAGATGATAAAACCAATTTATCTCCACACCAGAACACCTTCCTAAAACTGAAATTTTTTTCCATCTGGTCTGATTCCAATCACACCTTGCCACAGACCTCTAATTCCAATTAATCCTGTTAAGGATCTCCATATACAAACAGAAGAGTCAGTGATTTCAGTGAATAGCCACATAAGTGCAAGGATACAGTCACGCCGACATCCCTGTAAAAATCAAAGCCTTAAGAAATAAACTAACTGTAAAAAAAATATTAGAAGCAGCATTAAAAACATCCGCATTTTTACTGTCCTCCCTACACAACCTAGTTGCAGAACAGGATCCCACTGTCCTAAGCACTACACAAGACAGAAAACAAACAGTTTATTTTCTGCTTCCTAAAACATGTAAAATAAAAAAAATAAACACAGTACTTGTGGGTTGTAGCAGAATCAGCATATATTCTTCTATATGTCAATGGAGAAAGCTGAAAAAAGGGAAAAAAGATACCTGTAAACATTTACAATGAATCATCAAATAGAAATCAGGTATGAATACTCATTTAGAGAGGATCAGGCAATGTAGAAATAATGAATGTAAGATGGTAGCTATGATACTCAAATACAACTTTATGCTACTAGTCATGAAAGCAAGAATCCAGGAATGACAGGTAGAAATACTGAAGCTAAGAAATAGGGAGAAAAAAACAGCACAAAAATGCAGGGCTAAAGCACTGCATTAATAATAATTCTAAAAAAGCGATGTTTGTGTGTGTTAGGAGACATGCAAGTACTGAAATTCTGACTTTATTCCACTGGACGTGTATAATCTGACGAATACCTCTTAGCCATCATTGCCGATATATTAAAAATGAAACACTTGGCTGCCATGGAGTTTCCAAGCTACTGCGATCCCTTCTTTCTACAGTACCAAATGCTTTTAGGTGCTTCTGAGAGAGATTTACTCCTTATTTTTAAGCAGACATGGATCACTTGACTGTAGGTAGAGACTGGTCATCTAGAAACAGTGCAAATGGGAGAGATTAAAGGCCATTCACATGCGTTATCACGGCTGGAAACTTGCATGCAGGGTGAATACACTCCACAACGAAAAGCAGGACCCCACAGGCTCTGTGACTACTCCCAGTGTAGGCTACGGAATTTTTCTTTATTTTTTTATTTATATAGAATATTGAACATGGAATATTGAAAACACAGAGGTTTTTGGTCATACTATTTCAAGTCATTGAAAGTTTCTTAAGAGAAGGAGAAGGCAGCAGTCTGTCTTAATGGAAAAGACACATGTTGACAATGGAGAGAGGAATTCATTGCAGTCAGCTCAGGAATTTGAAAATGTAACAGGGACACACCCAACTAAAAACAAATTTCAAATGTAAGTAAAAAAAAAAATAATAATCACAATTCAGCCAATCTTGTTTAGAAAAGAAACACTGTTTACAGGGCTACATAGGCATGAAACTAAGTTGCTGTGAAAGTTACGTGCAGTAGAAGACTTACATCCACAAAAATGATAGAAGCTGAGTTTTAAAAGAAATGTAGAACCTATAGGTGCATAGTTTTCCTTGAAAAATAGCTTTTAGGCAGCTGTGTTTTTCTGCTCTAAAAAGGGCTATTTTTGTTTCAAGTTCTAGTCTGCATTTGTGTTCGTCAGTTCATATTGCTAACAAAACGTTAACAAACTATTCCTCTTACAGTTTCTGTGTAAACAATACACATCTCTGTGTGAGACACAAAAATCTACACACATAAACAATGTAGTTCTACTCGGCTATATGCCAAAACAAGCCATAAAAAGATGTGAATTTATTTATAAATGAAAATCCTAAGACTGAAGCTCACGAACGATGGAAACAATACCCTCAACTATCCTCCTGGCTTCCAAATAGTCAGGTAGCACATTAGGACTTCAAAGAGGTACTCATGCCCATCTCCCTATTTCTGTGCAAAGCCCTAGCAACAGGACTCCACACATTAGTGAGTGTTTACAAGACCTGGCTTCAATATACATTCCTAACATACACGCCTGGCCTGACTTTGACAGCTTGCCTGGTTACCCAAACAAGCCACACCACAACAGTTTGTCATCAGCAGCAGGGATCCATGCGACTTAAGATACTATCATAACAAGGATGGTAAAAGGACTTTAACACCATAAAGTCATTTAACAAGTTCCCCCCTGCAAGATCCTCTCTCTGTCCTTATTACAAAAGGAAACAATGCAAATCTTGCTCAAATTCAGGCAGAAATTCACAGGAGGACATTAATTTTTGTCTAAATGAACATCACCCTTCACGTCCACTGATGGTGGATCAGCTCAGTGATGACTGGTTTTATTTCAAGCAGATTACAGAACACGTGTACGGCTCCCAGCCATCTAAGCCACTGAAGCACATAAGGCTTAAAAATACCTACCTCCATGGTCTTCCAGGCCTTTTTATGTGAGACTAAGTAACAGATATAAACCACTTGCTAGCACAGGAGGGAGGAACACCAGTGTGGGAGGTGCAGGGGGAGCTGCGGGCAGCCTCTGTCCAGGCAAAACCCAACGCAGCCCATGCCCACCTGCGTGCCCAGACACCCACACCTCTCCTCCATGCTTAGGGATCCAGCTGTGCCGCAGGCTGGCTTCCAACCCAGGAGCCCGGCAGAGCAGGCTGGGGGCCTCTCCTCAACAGCATCGATGCCATTCCCCAGTGAGATCGGGGATGCAGTGTTTTAGGCCAACATGCTCCATCCAGTTATGGAGAGCATCCCAGGACCACCTTTGGGAAGGGCTGCAGACCACCTCCTTCCCGAGACACCTCTGCACCT